>NW_015112985.1:375328-397378 GCF_001443285.1 Poecilia latipinna
AAAGCTTTGGGTTTTTTTTTTTTTTTTTTTTTTTTTTAGTTTTGCCCCTTCACCTCCGTCCTTTTCCAAGCCAGCAGGTTCTCTGTGGTCAGCTGGTGCGTCCGCCTCATGGCCTCCAGCTCGCGCTCGTAATACTCCTGAGCCTTGGCCAGCTTGGCCTCGTACTCCTCCACCAGACGGACCTTATCCTTCGTCAGCTCCTCCACCCTCTCCATCAAAGCCTCCACCTACACACGGAGTGGGTGAAGTGGAAAGAAAATCTGTTTGTTGTACTCCGGCGTGCCAGTAGCTCCAGGCTGCCAGAATGCAATCGGAGATTTGCTGCAACTAAACCGGAAAACATTTGAGGTCTGCCCACTGTTTTATTTCCGCCTAAATGCTTTTTAAGGCATGTGATAAAACGAGGCGAGATAAGAAAAATGGAATGACATGCATAAAAACGAAAGGTCTATGATCAAAATTACAACCACTTTTAGTTGACATTATGCTCGTAAAACAACAGCAGCACCAGTAACACTGTCGGGTTTTTTTTTTTTTTTTTTTTTTTTTTTCAGTTTTCATTAAAAAACAAAAGAAAAAAAAAATCCTCAAAAACAGCAATTCCAGCTAAATAATAACTAAGCGTAGGATCTTCGGACTGAGCCAAGCCAATCAAGAATGTGGCTCCTTATAACTGCACACCTAGCTTCCTGTGTCTCATAGTCGTGGCCCACCTCTTGTCTATGCAGCTCGGCCAGTTTCTCCTGGTCCTCGGCAGAGGTGGCGCTGTGGTTCTGCTGGTTGTTGCGGAGCTCCTCCACCTCGTGTCGGTGGGTGGCCCTCAGCTCGTCCAGCGCTCGCCGCTTATCTGCCTCAAACTGGGCCTGAGCCTGGCTGAACACCCGAAGCTTCTCCTCAAAATCGCGGCGCATCTCTTCCACCTATTGAAACCACGAAACATGATCTATTCTGTTTGGACTGTCACTGACGGCCAAGAGAAACAAGAAGGTTAAAGCCCTCTGTGGGCCATGAGTGCATGCAGGGTCCTCAGTTTTCACACCGCTCGAGATTTTCCACAATTTCCCCAGATTGAAACCATAAAACCATGCTAATGCTTGTCAGTATCGACAAGCTCAATGACAACCATAAACATACAGCCAGAGATACAATGAAATAGTTTAGATCAGAGAATATTTATGCACTAGAATGGCCTAGTCAAAGTAAAATAAAAACCAAAAAGTCGAAGCATCAGTGGAAAAACTGGGTAATAGATTTTCGTAGATGCTCTCCATCCAATCTGACTAAGTTTGAGTCAAAAACTTTCAATCTCCAGATGTGCAAAGCTGATAGAGTACGAAAGATTGCAGCAAAAGATGATTCTACAAAGTATTGACTTTGTAGGGCTGAATACTATATAGATTTTGCACATTTTTCATGTCCAAAATCCAGTTTTAGTCCTTTATAGTGATTTCAAAATACAAAAAGGAAGGAACAGAAGTAAGAAAAGAAACAGAAAGGAAGAAAGGGAACAAGAAAAAGGGCACAGAGAGGCACAGGGAAGGAGAGAAATGACAGATCGAAGGGAGGTAGTGCACAAGAAAGGAAGGAAGAGAAGCAGGAAAAAAGGAAGGGAGGATGAAAAAAAGGACAGATGGAACAGAGGTAGGAAGAGAGAAGCAGTAGCAGACAAGGACAGAAAGACAACAAAGGAACTAAATAAAAACTTAAAAATGAATGAACAAGAGGAAGGACATAACCAAGGAATCGAGAAGGGAAGGATGAAAGAAAGGACACAACATTTAGACAAGTGAATAGGGAATATAGTGTAGGAATCCAAATACTTTTCCAAAATGTATTTATATTTCCACACTTATCAAGACCAAAAGAATAGACTTCCAGTCCAGGAACATCAAGTAATGCACTCTCTCACATGTTTCGTTTGCAAAAAAATAAAACAATAATAAAAATAGTTATGTGGTATATTGTTTAGTAGCAACACATGAAATCCTACAAAAAAAAAAAAAAAAAACCTCATTGAAGTTGTGGAAAAAGAGGGAAAGTTCAAGCAGTGTGAAACATTTTGAAAGCTGCTCCGCGGCCCTACCTGCTTCCTTCACGATCTAAATGAAAAACATGTAAAAATATAACATGTGATGTAATGCTTTGTGACCGGAGCAGGCTGGTTCCGGTCCATGAAGCTCTGATGAAGTACAAGACGAACACTGCTGCCGCCAACGCAGTGACAGTGAACTGAGCCTACTCAGCCTCACCAGAGTACAGTTAAATCATCCGTTTATTCCAATTGTCATCAGACCAAACAATATGACTGTTTTGCTGGTGGCGTGATATGACATATGATATGATGTGATAGTTCTTGCTTTTTATTCTCGTCCACTTTTGCGCAATTTTCACAACCAGTCATCGGTCTTAACTAGTTTATTTTTTTTTTAAGTTGCTGGAGTAAATGAATCCAAAACAAACTTCCACTTCCTGCCTGAAGTATTGTGTAAACAAACGCTCTGAAAATTATGCAAATTTGCTCAAAGCAACAATTCAGTTTTAGGAGTCATACAAGTAATTAAAAAAAGAACAAAAAGAAAGAGGAATCAAGCAGCAAAGGGAGAGATCAAAGCTGCCTGTGATATGCCATGCTTGTTTTCTGGGGCGCTTATGTTTCTTTACTGACTTTTGGCTCTTTCGTAGTTAAAATATTTCATTAAGGGTTACATAATGGCTCATTAGGACTTTTGAAAATACAGGAAGTAAAGTGTGGAACAGCATGACTTCTTTTTTTTTATTACTTTCTCTCTGATTATTAGTAAATATCTGAAGTTATCTTAACTTGATAGGGGCCGAACATAACATTTGTCAATTACAAATCCTTCTTTTAAAGTGGTTTTTAGGCACTATTCTAATTTCCTGAATGTGTGAATTTGGGTTTTTTATTACCTGTAAGCCATAAACACCAAAATAAGAGAAATAAATGTGTCACGTTGTGTGTAATGAATCGACATTCTAGTTTATAATTATCACTGGCAGTCAGTTTGTTTACACATCTTTATCAGCAGAGCCAATGAAAGTTAGTGGTGCTATTTCTGCAAACCAAAGAGTTGGCACTCTGTGCAATAACAGCTCATCTTTGTACGATTTGTGCTTTTTTTTTTTCTTTCTTTTTGTTGCCAATTCAAATTGCGCTGGTGCTGGAATGCACTTTACTCAGCTTTAGCATTGCTATGATTTTTAAGCATGAATAACACGGCAAAATCCTTCTTCACACTTTGCAGCCTCAAGGTTTCACTACGTTCTTGAATCTTCTTTAAAAGGTCGTACCTCTCTGCTCATGGAAACCACTCTCTGGGTATGCTGGGCCTCGGTGCAGAGCTGCGAGTCCTCCATCCTCTGCCTGTACATCTCAAACTCTGCCAAGGCCTGGCGATAAAAAAAAAAAAAAAAGAGAGATCAGCCGATGTAACGGACACGAGCGTGAAGGTTTATGTATGCGAAGCCGTAGGCGCCGGCGGCATTCAGTGACCTGTCTCTTCATGTGGTCGTGCAGTTCCACAGATTCCTCCAGACTGGCCAGCCGCCGCCTCAGGTCCGCTTCGTCCGCCATTTTGCTCTTGTACTGCATGATCTTGTCTCTGGTTTCTGTCACTATGTGTTGGACCTGAGCAAAAGCAAACGGAATTTGCTTTGACGTAGCTGGCACAACTCACAGAAAAAAAAAAAATCGGGCAATAAGAAATAAATATAATTAAAGAAGCAACACGCAGGACGTGTCACCTTAATGAAATGTTTGCAGCGGAGAAAAGCCTCTTCTTGAAAACATTGAAGTTTCAGAACAAATTACATAAACACCATATTTCTTGGTGAACTTGAAGCTTCTCTTGGGAGTAAATCCTAATAAAAACGAACATTTAAACAACTCTCAAAAAGCCTTAGCTTCTGCGCTCCTTTAATAAAACTAAAGTGTTTGAGGCAAACCACTGCAGACAGTCGCCTGTGTGTTACATTTTATTGGCTTAGGGTTGATTCTGGACTCTCTACACTGATAAAATGAGATTTATGAGTGAACAGTCATACAGAGGAAGATGTTACTGCAGCTATTGTGTTGTAGTAGGTGACATTTAAACAAAACGCCTGAGGCAATATGAGGTGAACTGCATGTATGCTCCGTCAGAACTGGCTAGTATCTGGGACAGCATGTGATTGAATCCAAGATAAATTACTTCCATTTGAAAATAAACTAAAAATAAAAAAATAAAAAAAAACACTGAACACGGATCAGTGTCATGATCCGTGTTTCTGTGTATTTATTTTAAGGTTTTTCTGTGTTCAGTTTCTGTCCCGAGTCTCTGTTGTTTCTGCGTCTTCCCCGTTGATTTACCCTCCCTGTGTATTTAGTCCCACCTGTTGTCTTTGTCTCTTGTCGGATCCTTGTCGTATGTCGTTTGTCTGCCTGCCATCACAGTTGAACTGTAAAGTCCTGTGTTGGTTTAGCTCTCTTATTCAGTCCTCAGTTTTTCAGTTGCTACCGGTAACTAGCTGTGTGCTAACTCTCTGCCTGTGTTGGACTGTGCTTGAGCTCTCTTTATTAAATCATCATCATCATCTGGGTCTCGGCGTTCGTTCTCACCACCACCAAAACACCCCATGACAGGCAGCATGATGCTGCCGCCACCATGTTTCACTGTCGTCACTGTCGGTATGATCTTTTGCTGAAAATAGCAGATGTTTGGTGGCAATAACGTTTAGGATTTGTGGTACGAAAGTTCTGGCTTCCAGACAAAAACAAATGATTTTTTTTTACCTCATTTTAATTACAGTCTCAATATCATAATTAGCTTGTTTTATTTAGATTAATTTCTTAATATCAGTATCTGTAAGATAGCTCTCAAGCTTGTTTGCTCCAAATGACTCAACTTTTCTTTGAGTAATTCAATATTAGAAAGTTACAGTTCTGTGAAATAGCACACACAAACACACACACACTTAGAGGAGACTGGAAAGTTTACCTCGTCCTCGTGGGCTTCTTTCAGAGACTCGATTTCCTCCTCGTGTTCGTCGTTCTTGGTGTTGAGCGCATAAATGACCTAGAGGCAGAAGGAGATGACAGCATGGAGATGGGAACGAAAGCTCTTATTAACAGCTTCAATATAGGATCGATAGTTGTACAGAGAAGGAGGAGGAGGGGAAAAAAGAAGATCAACTGCGCAAAAATCAATACCAATAACATCAGTGAAAGAGACAAACATGTTCCAGACTGTAGGCAGACAAAGCTTTACCTCACTAAGTGATGTAAAATAAAACCCAACATTTTTCTCTGAGTTTCTCTCCATTCCTTTTGGAAAAAATGTGGACTTTTCACCACCAATCAGATTGACGTGACTCAATCAAGTCACCATCATGACAAAACATGAGAAATTCGTCCCCGGCACAAGCTCCAATATGGATGCAGGATATCCCCTCCTCTTCCTGCTGCACTCTCCACACGCAGGCTTAAGTGAATAACATCTTGTCAGTCATGCTTGCGCTCGCTCTCAGGAATATAAGCAGGTTTTTATGAGTGCTGGAGGTAAATGATATGCAGAAGCTTTAAAACGCTTAAGCCCCAGCAAATTGAAGCCCCCGGGAGAGCAGCTAATGTTCGGTCACGGTCAGCTGAAACGCGGACCTGTCGGAACCGGACAGCCCAAAATTTGCTCCAGTAACAGGTGAAGTTAGAAAGGGTTTCACTTGAACATACTGTACGACATGCATTAGACAGGCTTGTGATGTCCTCCAGAGAAGAAAGATGAATGACTTTCTGACATTTAACGCTACTTTTAAATCGACGCGGCAGTGGCAGTTTCTGAGACGACGCAATACATCAATACTTCGACGTGTAATCGCTTTTGAAGAAACGGTCGCAAGTTCTCCATCCAGATCTAAAGTCTCTAATGAATGAAAACAACAAGCTGACACCAGATGGGCGCCATCTTTCAACCCGTAACGCTACATCGCTGTAGGTTATAAATGCAGGCATCTACTTTATGACCATTAATTTTTTCCCTGTTGTTTAAGGAGTTTGAGGACTTGCAAAAAAGTCCAAAGAAAACATCTTTACCTCTACAGTCTTAAAGGGACAGAAAGCAGTGGATCAACAGCCTATAAACTTTTACACATATAGTCTCAGCATCCAGAGCAGACAGATTTCTGCTGATGTGGATTTCCTGCTCGAATGTTCTTCTTCAGTGGTGAGTGGTGGATCGGCTCACTAGAGGAACTGAAGGTGGATTTTCTCCTCTCCTTGACTCAGAGCTCGGATTCCCAGCATTGGAAATGTTCCTTCAATTATACATGATTATTTTAATGACGCTGGCGTGCCTGCTGCTTTCATCTCCGGCTCCTCACTCTCCCCGTGCTTTCATCCTTTTATCTCTCCCTCTTTTTGTTCTTTATCTCTCTCTCTCTTTCTACTTTGTTTCACCATCTCAGAGGAATGGAGGCACCTTGCAGTAGTGTTTGGGCTAAAGCTGGCTTTGCATAAATATTCTCCCGCAATCTCTCAATTCAAGTGCAATTAAATCCTGTTAGAGAGTGAAATATATTCCTGATAAACGCCGCTCAACAAATAATCATTTGGCAAAGCCGTCAAACATCCCCTGCTATCCTAAACGCCGCTGTTGACTGAACTCGTTATCCTGAGCTCAGACGTCGGTGTAGCGGAAGAGTTCAATGTGAATATAGAAAACCATTTGGATTCGTGCTCTGGACTTCATTTTTTTGAGCAAATTTTCATCTTGTCCTTAAATGTAATTGAGAAAAAAAACAGCACAAAAGAATGAAAACAATTACCGTATGTTCTGAAAGAAATTCTCCATAGAACAAAGAAGAAGAGTTGTCTGAAAAACTATCATATTCACCATAGTGGAACCAAATCGGATTTTACAGTATCTGCCAGACACACCTTAGCTTTCCCTCTAGGTGAAAACAACCGTGATGAAAGTGGCAGCTGGAGAAAAGGTCATTGTATTTGGTTTATGAAGACAATGCCAGTGAGTTTTTTTTCCACATCTCTCTTATAAACATAAATCAGGAACTTTGTTTTTCCATTTTGGCTGGAGTTTCTACAGGAAACGTGTCATCAGAGGCTTAAAACATCAAACATTTTTCCCAGGGAATACGACTCAAAGAGTCCAAAGTCCAGCTCGGACGCAGTGCCTCGTGATTTCTTTGCGTATATTTTAGTAGAAAAATCCCCAAGAAATGACAGAAACTGGCAGACAGAAGACTGAGATTTTGTATTTTCATCCCCATCTGGTGCTGACTGACACATTGGTAATGGAGTAAGTCAAGGCTCAGCAATCTTTTCAATTCAAAGAGCTACAATTGTCGCCACTGCTGTGAAATGAAATTTGCCCGGCGATGCAAGGGGAATTTAAAAATAAGCACTAAATGAAATGTTTAAATATGAAAAGTAATAAAATTAAACTAAAACTGACATCTGTTTTCAGATTTTTAAAAAAAAAAAACAAAGCAAAAAAAAAAAAAAAAACAGTCATGTAACTTTGAGAGAGAAAAACAGATCAAAACAGATAGCTTTGTGATAGAAATCTCTTCAGAGTGCTTTTTAATAGATTATGACACTACAAATCAACTAGGCCTCTCATTAAAAGCAGCCGATAGCATATTCCCATCCAATGTGTCGATAATAAATTGGATTTAGCGTCGTGCTACTTTTATCAGGATCTAGATGTCAAGTACAGAGCTGCTCTGCGCAGGATGGATGAGGCTGAATAAGGAAAATGACAACAGCTCACCGAGGAGGGAGGCTTCTGAGGCCACAGTCAGCGGCTATTGATTGAGCTCGAGAGAAATGGCAGAAATGTCGAGGAGAAGAACAACTGCAGCATGTGGCTCTAATGTAACTCTACGTCTGTGCTCTCATTGTTTTCAGAGGATTAACATCATATTCAGTAATTAAAGGATTAATGAAAGCCCGTTTCTCAGGGGGAGATGCCTGTTGGTCCCATGTATTCATGCACCAGATCATGGACATTTTTTTTGCTACATACAGCAAACTTCTGACACTAAAAGCGCTTTTAGACTGAAATGCATCACATAGCGAATCAGGAATTTCTCCAAAATGTTGCTTTCTGTTGTCCAGTATTTCAAAACCTTCAGCTCAAGACACTGCATGTCCCGCTTTGCTGCTCCAGTGGAAACCACAGGTGCAAGCCACCTAGATATGAAGTTGAAAGATGTGGACAAAAGCTGAAGAACAGAAATCTTCATTGAGATTTCAGTTTTTGCCATAACTGGGGATCCCCTACCAAGAAAAATCAAACTCACACTGGGAATTGTGAGTGTAAAACAGAAATAAAACGTCCTAATACATGGAAAGTAGTTCAAGTGGTCGTGTGACGACATTGCTGCTTCAGGATCTGAACAATTTGTTGTAATTTTGAAATAAAAAATCTGAAGAGGACCATCTAACAATCAGATGGTGATCTTAAGCTCGCCTAATTCAAAACACAAGTCCAACAGAATGTTTTTTAAAGTAGCCTAGTCAAAGCCCAAACTTAAATCTGCTGCGGCGTGTGATCAAGTAGAACACTCAAGCCCAAAAACCATTCAATGTCACTAAATGAAAACAGTTCTGCAACAAACAGCAGTAAATCTGACAGTTCTTTTACTGAAAACGAAGCAATGTAAGGAGTTTATTATTAAACATTTTAATCAGTTGGAGGCTTTTCCCAGTTGAACTTCCTTTTAACTGTTTGGAAACATGTGGAAAGCATCCAGACAAGAAGCGATTTTAGTCCCACCATCATCACACAAGTGTCAATTTTCATCTTTTGTGCCGCTACCCCGACACTAATCCTTGATCGTCATCCCCATGCCCGCTCAGGGTTTATAATATCACCATAACTGTTATGTAAAACTCCCGTTTTCTACTCCTGCTCTTGTCTCTCCTGGTGCAACGCCATCACACCAGGAGCCCCGAAGCTCTAAAACGGAGCTGCCACCTTGAATCTCATACTATCCCTGCATCCTCCAATGGTTTTCAGGTGGAGACAACAAAGAAGCAGCTCAGCCCCTGCAGCCCCTCCATTGATTACATAATTCAGATCGGTCCTCCTGGCTTTGGAGGAGAACCACACACAGGTTAAACAGGGATATGGCAGCAGCTGAAGTCACAAGAAATATTTGCATCAATGGTTTATTGATTAGATGGAACGTGATTAGAGTAAGCTATGATGTGCTGATGTGCACAAATTTAGGTTTACTCCTGGATTGTGTTGCACCAATTTCAAAATTAACAAATAGACACCAATTAAAATCTCAGTCTTATTCGTGAAGCTTAATGCAGAAACATGGAAATATGCTTTTCAAAACTGACGCATATTGCAGAGTTATGATGTTTACATAGCTTCATAACTGTAGAAGACCATGTTTACAAATAGCATTGCATCCCACACCAGTACTACTCCATCTACATCCCCACCTGCTCTAAATGACTTAACCACTACACCCTACGTCATCCATTCACTTCCACACACCTTTGTTAGCTGGGCGATCTTCTTGCTCATCTTCAGATGCAGGTCTGGGGTGTATTCCAGCGTTAAGCTGCCGTCGTAAAACATGCCGGACCCTGTTGGAGACTGGGTGTATTTGCTGTTGCTAGTCGAGGTGTTGTACGGAGGCTGCCAGCCTGCCCCCGTCGCCATTTTCGCCGGGAATAAAGCCAAGTGCGACGGTGTGAATTATAGTAAGATGGAGCGGGAGCCGCCACACGCGTCCAGTCCTCCCATTGTTGTCGCGTCTGCGGAGATAATCTTTCTGCTTCAGAGAGGAGGAAACGAGCTCGGGACGGGCAGAGCGGCGCGAGACCGCTCCGTCGCACGCATCATCAGCGGGCGCGAGCGGCTGGAGTGATGAGGGGGAGGCGGAGACGCGCGCCAGATGCTGGTCCAATAGCGCGCGCTCAAGGCCAGATGACTTACATCAAAACAAAGTATTTTGAAAAATATATTTGTCACTTCCTTTATGGGCTAAAATACAAAATATTAAAGCCAAAAGCTAAAAACAATAAAAATTAAATAGGTCAATTGTTTCAAAAAGAAAATATATTTCGTTTAAAAAAAAAAGAGCTAATAGATACAATTTTTGATAAATCTGTAAATTAATCGTGTCCAAAGTAAGCATGTCAGTGTTCTTTAGAGAGAGGCCTTCTATTGAGCCATGACTGTGCTGAACAAAATTTTGAGAATGCAATTAAAATACCAACAGAATAAGTTTGAAAATTGGCTATTATGGTTTTTGTCAATTTGTCAAATATATCATGTATAAAGTAAAAATAAATATAAATAAGCATAAAATAAATATAAAATATATCAATCTCCTGAGGAAAATCAGTTGAAACTTATATTTTCTCTAATTAAACTAAAATAAGTTAAAAAAAAATCATAATAAATAGATTTATTTTGTGAGTACAAGGGAATTTTTTTCTTTTTCTAAATGTGGAGAATAAAGTTTAACCAGGCAGAATAATCACATAAAAATAAATGAGAATAAAATATGAGTAGGCTCAAACAGTGCGCTGCAGCGTCGATCAATCCTACACTGACCTCTACTGGTAGAAAGTTTCAACTACAAAAAGAGATCAGATTTTTATTTTTCCAATTAGGAAAAAAAAAAGGTGAAAGATACTGTTGAACTGCAGACTGTTGTTTAACTTTCTTATTTTTCCATTTCAGCAAATTCATCTTTTTGATTTTTTGAATATACACCATCTTTTTTACTTTGAATTTTAATATGCCGTCTGTAAAAGTTTTAATACTCCTTCAACTTTTTTTTTTTATGTTTACACGCAAACAACCTCAAGCATACTTTATTCAGATCTTCTGTAATATACCAACACAAAGTAACTGATAGTTTTTAAGTTGACTTTATGTTTCTAGTTGACAGAATTTGGGTAGAACAGCTTACATGTTCGACTTTTTAACCCAAATACTTAACTAATACAAAACAATCTTCCACTTGCTTGGTCCTGATAGTTAAACATAGTGATTTAATAGTTAGACATCACTTTTGGTAGTGACTATGGAATAAATATTTAAAAGGCTTGCCATACATTGAGCTCTCCACCTCTACATTTGTTTCAATTGTGCGTTATTCCCTGCAGATGGCAGTACATCCTTGCCAATACAACTTATGGGCTGCAGATGCCATGAAGAGGAGCAAAATAACGAGAATCTGTTGAGCAAATCTATTTTTATTTTAACCTACGAGCATCCAATTTTCCTCACCGCTGTATATTCACCCATGACGCTGAGCCTGGTCTCCATCTTCTATCCCCCATTTGATAGGCCTGTCCTTCATGAGGAAGTCACCTTTGACCCGCAAGACGTCCGTCATCCTCTAAGGTGCTTTTTCTTAATTCTCACAGCCGCTGCAGGTCTGTAGCAGGTGTAGACGGTTCAACTTAGCATCTGCCTTGTTTGAAGAACTGACTTTGTCACATGACTGTGTCTGTACATGGATATTAACATTCTTTTGAACATTCAAGTGTGACAAAAGCGCAAAAAAGAAGAAATCTACAAAGCAGACAATACTTGTTCACAGCGCAGCATGAGTCGATGTGTCTACATCTCAGCATGTAATGAGAAAAGCAGTCAGTGACGGCAAATCTAACTCGCCGTTTGCCTTTGAAAGTGATTGAAACAGAAGTTCACTTAGGCTGGTTTCCTCTCCGAGAGACATATGGGAATCCCAAAGTAGCTAAAGTGCAGCAGGTGTGAAAACTTTAGAGCCTTGATGTTCCAGACACTCTGAAGTGATGACAAAGTGATGCTTTTGTTATATAAGAGACGTTCTAAGTCAAGCGGGGATTCCCACATGAGTTTTTCTTACGAAAACGGATGAAGGTTCTGGTCAGTCCAAACCAGCCATGGGCTGAGATGAAAGAAATAAGTCAGTTTTATGGTATTTACACTGAAACTTAAAAATAAATGTGCTGTAAACTTGTTTTATTTTTTCTTGTAGGTGAAAGAAATGTAGGACCAGCTGACTAGAAATGATCTTGTCAGCTGAAACCAAAAGGAAAATGCTGTGTCATGCTCAAAATAAAATCCATAGGCAAAGAAATATATAATCTGGATCCTCACTACCTCTGCTTGGTTAAAAATATATAAATTAAATACATTTTATTGTCAAAGAGAAGAATTTATGTCATAAAAGGCTGGTTACCAAAGGTCTCATTTCATTTGAAGATGAGCACAATCTAAATACAAATGTAAACACTATTGGTACGGATGAACTGAAGATACTTTTTCTTTAATCAATTGAGACAAGATCTGCCCTCCCACATCGACCTTCTGATGACATCACATAAGGCATAAACCAACTAATCGCAGTCTGTTTCAATATGTCCTTTTGTATCCTACTTGAATTTTTCCTTCTTTAATAAAGTGTTTAATTAAAGTCCTCCGTCGGAGAGGTTTATTTGGATTCTGTTGTGCAGCAGGAAAACGTTGAGTGGCAACCCTGAATGGTTTTCAAGGAAATCAGGCAACAATAAACCACATGGAAGTGTTTTGTGAAGAGCACCAAGCAGCATACTGGAAATGGTAAAGTTTATCATCAAAGGTCTTTTTTGCAGCCTTTTTGAGTCAAATCGCAATAAAACACTTATAGAAATCTGGTTGGTGTCTGCAATTAAGACGAGAGGTCCCGATGTTTCCTGCAGAACGGCTGTCTTATCTGCTACTTCTGCCAAAAAGTGATCGCCTGGCAGAAACTCTATATATTATGCTGCACAATGAACCCAACCCTACCAGGTGGGTCCATGCGGCGCTGCCATCCGAGTCAACTGCAGAGGGAAGAAGCAGGAAAGAAAATCGGATGCTTCACGCCGAGGTGCACCTGGAAGGGAAATGGAAAGCTTCAGAATCGACATCAAAATCAACCAGCTGGTCAACCTGGGTAAACGTAAAACAGAAGTATTAGATTTATTTATTTAATGTTTCTCTGGGGAATAAAAATTCCCCTAGAGAAACAACCAACCTTGTGGCTTTGTCAACAAATCTCAACAATGATTATCATGAGTTCAGTTCCTCACAGAATTTAGATGCCGTTCTTGTTTTTTTTTGTGTGTGTGTTTTTTTTGCCAGGTGTTCTCAAAGTAAACATTATTGACAATATTATTTTTACCTTTTTGTCAAGGATTAAAAATGAAAAGATAAATAAAAAAACAAAGTAGCTACAACTTTTATTCATCTTGATCAGTGGAGTTACTTGTCGCCAGCTAGTTTTCCAACTAAAGTTGTGTTTTCAGAAAATCAACCCTCTTCCATGGCCAGCTCAGAACTAAATCTTGTTAGAAAAAAATAAAATAAAATATAAAGTTGTATAAAGAATTAACAGCACATGTGCCACTTGTGATTTTGTAAAAAAAATAAAATAATTTCTGAAAGTGGGATTTAACCGAGTGACTGTGGATCTCATTTCAGTCCCATCCATCCTCACTTGTTTGCAGCTTTTCTTTTCCTGATATGCTGCATGTTCTTATTCAGATCACCTGTTTCCTCTCACCCATCCCATATGTTTTCATGGGGTCATAATCCCTGAGATTACAGGTCAAGCAGCACAATATGGAAACATGTCCATATCATGATACCTAAACTGGAAGCTCTCCTTGGAGTGACTCTGAAAACACCTACGTGAAAATTTAACATTAATACATAACGCATATTTCAGTCGTTAATTGCAAAATTGATTTCATCTTGAGGAATCTTTTTAATATGCCAAATCCTGACTGAGTTGCTCGTTTTGTTCTGGAAGTGGCAAATTCAGCAGCTTCAAGTGTGAAACGCGACAGACTGAGATGGTAGTATTTTATTATTATTATTATGATGATGATGATGATGATGATGAAACTTTCATCAGCATTCACCAGGAGATTAAAGAATGGGAGGTGAGGAAAAGACTGAATTTCAAAGAGACAGAAATATGGGGGAGGGGGGAGAAGAAAAAAAGGAGAAAGGAAAAGCTTTTTCAGTCAGCATGCAGCGGAGGGCGAATGTTTGGAGTGAAGAAAGTGTTTGAGCTGCAAAGGAGGAGAGGAAGAGAGAGGCAAAGGGGGAGGTGAGAGGGGTGGATTTGCAGCACATCCGTGCGTAAATGTGACCATCTTCGCCGCGGTCCCTCCATCCCTCCATCCCCTCCGTCCTCGCCCCCCTTCACCTGCCTCCAGCGGCTCCATCTCTCCGCCTCTGCCAGCCGGGATCACCCGCGCGGTGCTCGGCGGAAACAACCACGGACCGTGGAGTCCCGGCTGTCTCGGCTCGGCGCCCTCCTCCAGGGCTTGGGAGGAGCGCCGGGGAACTCCTCCAGGTTCCTGCCGGGCTTCGTGACCACGGCCGCGGAGAGCCATGGCTCGGAGCGCAGGGAGAGACGCGGCTCGACGCGCTCCCGGATGCCGGTGATGCGGGGTCTGATTGCGCCTCAGAACACCTTCCTGGACACCATCGCCACTCGGTTCGATGGGACCCGTGAGTGCACCAATCTCTGTGTTTCAGTGCGAAGCCGCCTTTTCTATCACTTTAGGGGACTTCTTTTATTTCTGCTCTTGGTCAGGTTTGATTTATTGTAGAAATATGAAGCTCTGCCAAAAATTACTTACTGATTTGGGAAATAAATAATGGTGAATTAATTCAAAGAAGTAAACTAGTGTAGGTCTAGTTGCTAATGAAGACTCCTACTTATGCTTGCAGCAAAGAAGTTGTGAATTTAAAAAAAAATGGACACAAGAAGTGCTAAGTGACCCGTCTAATTTACAAGGATTTTCACAAAAGATTAAAAAATATAGAATGGGGAGTAGTAATCATATATTTTTCAACATTTAAGCTACCAACATCAACTCAATTCATAGCAGTTGCATGTGATAAACCAACATAAAGCAGTGGAGAAGTGAAGAAGGCTGTTTTTGCAAATAAAAATCTGTAAAGTGTGGCATGCATATACCTCTAGAGAGAATCCAGTGCAACCAACTATTCCAACTTATCTTTATTTAAATAAACACTGTTCATGCATATTATAATTCCTTGTTTGTGCACACTCTTTTCGCCAACAAAGGCGGTAGCCTAATTAATAATTAAAGTCCAAACTTGTGTAATTTAAAAGCCGTGAGACAAGCTAGAGGAGGAACAAGACAGCAAAATGAAAGTGTTGTTAGATTAACGAGGAAAACATGGTGGCAGAAGCATCATGACAGCCAGCAGGAAAACAACCATAATCCATGGAACTGCTTAGGTCCAAGCATTTAGAATGGTCCAATCAAAATCTGGATCTAAGGTCAATTATGCATTACTTTGTGTTAGTCTGTCTCATCAAATTCAAATTATGTTCAACTACTGTCATAATAAATTCAGTAGACTACAAACCTAACGTATAAGATCCAACACAATCCATACAAACAGACCAGTCACTGAGATAAGGCAGAAAACAACAAGAGAAATATGGTTTAAATTTTGCCTTCGGAATCAGAATAAACAGAGATTTTCTCACCAGAACACGTTTGAGGCTCTGCAGCCTGGTGACTCTATTGAAGTCTTTACCTTTTAAAATTGAGAGCAAGTTTGTTCCCCCCCCCCCCCCCCCCAAAAAAAAAAAAAAAAAAAAAAGCTCAATTCAGTGGAAAAACCAGGTCATCACTTTTGCTATGCAAATGTATGGTCTCCTGACAGCATCTGGTGGTGAGAATACATTCAGCTCCTGCATAATGCACTACCGTCCTTTTAATCTATAGTGGTAATGAATGCAGATTTGTAATTTATTCAAAGGTGTACGCTGAAATGTTTGAACGTGACAACTGTCCGTCATGCTTCCACACAGCGCCGCTTTTAATCCACATCCAAACATGCCAGTCAGTCGGTCGGTTGTCAGGGCAGGACAGGTAGGGGGTGTGGGAAAGTGAAATTGACTGTCAGGCTCCGATTAGCAGCTTGTTCCCACTTCTGTCGCTGTGATGTGTGTCATTTTTCACAGATTGCATAATTTCCTGTCCGATCTGGCGATGTCCTGACTCCAGTTTTCATCGACTTTCAATCAGCCTTCGCCGCAGAGTCGGCCGCAAGCCTCGGCTGTACGCTTCCCGCCGGCTTCGAACATCTGCAGACTTACATCTTCCACCGATTCCTCTCGGTCAGATTATCCGCGGAGCTAAATTTCCAAGTCTCGCCAAAGACTTGGAAAGTCTCGGTTCCAAAAATAACAATGATCGGTGTTAGAGAGCAGATTTGAATCAATACGATGGGGGCGGGGTGGGGAGGTCATTCATTAACACCGCCAAACATCTCTCATCCAAATACTATTCACCTGGTTTGCTCCCGCTGCAAATCCCAGCTCATCCCTCTGAGTATTAACCCCACATTTAGTGTAAAGAGACTCCTGTCAATCAATATGCAAACCGTCATTGTTTCAGTTTAAGCGTCTTACATAACGAAGTCCTTAAGGCGCATGCCAACAATCATGGAGGCGCTCCGTTCTGAAATGGAGATCCAAACCAAAGGAAATGTATAATTATGTATTTATATACAAGATAAACATTGCTGGTGGGGATATCTGCAAGAATTATGCTTAGAGAATAATCAATAATCACTACCCGCTGTTTCTGCATTGATCATAGTTAAATAGTTTTATCAATTATTAATTTACATCCTACATCTGTCTTCTGTGCTCATTGTTGATGGTGGCAGTTTGTCTTTATTAGCAATTGCTAAGCTTAAGCTGAGTAAGATTTATCAACAGTTTCATAAACTTTGCAACCTGAGCAATTTTAAAAGCTTCATTTAGTTAATTGTGTCAAAATAGTTTGGGATACCAACCATGGTATCGAAAAGTTACAAGTTTGGGAATTTAAACCCACAAGTCTTCCTAATTCAGTTCAATTCATTCGATTAAAATCGTATCTGGATCGTCACAATCCGTTTTCTTTCCTCCTCGATTCCTGGTGACGTAGATGTGGCTTGAGCCTCACATCTGCAGTCAGCTGCAAGCGAAAACCGAAGGAAGCCGTTATCCAGGCTAACCCCGCATCACCCCGAGGGATGAAGTCGTCCCTCGGGACAGACTGCAGGTGTTTTCTGCAGGTAGATAAGTGAGGCTTATTTTTTATTCCCAAGAGCCCGCGGAGAAGGCTGCTGATAATTTGGCTCTTACCTCCTCCGATTCATTTGGATTCCTCCGTAATGTGTATCTCCGCTCTCTCATTTTCAAGTGTTTAATCAGAAAAAAAGGTTTCACTCTGCATTGAGTGGTTGGTGTGCTGATTACCTAAGAGATAAAGTCCTGAAGTGGTGAAGACTAACTTTGACAAAGCGAGTTTGTCACTGTGACTTTGACCATCCCTAAAGTTTGTTTCATCTGCATCCCAAGACCATATAGATTTACATATTTTGGATGCAAATGCAGGCGGGATAAAAACGCAAATGATGTCATTCAAGGTGTCAGTCTGACTTTGTGTTTGGATCAAAAAAAACAGATCAAATCTGTACTGTGTGATACGAATGAGGGTTGAAAAAGTTAGAAAGCTGGACGATGAGGCAGTTAGCAATACCTCAAAAGACTATATCGTCATTTTTGCAACTATTTTTTGTAATTACACTGAGATATGTTTTGAAAAAGTATTTTTTTTTAATTAAAGAAAAGGCACAAAGATACTTTGGTGATGATACTTTTTGAAATGCTGAACTTGGGGATCAAAGCAAAACTAAAATGACGCCCGAGGGTAAAGTAGTGAGAGGAAAATCTCCAAGATCAATTTTAGTTTTGTAGAAACTAAAATTGATCCACTAAGGAGGAGGAAGTCCTGGGAAGCAACAGAGGAGAGCGGTTTGGAGACCTAACACACCAGCAGTCTATGGAGGAATTTAAAAGCACTCTGACACAAGCTGAGTCTGATTGTAATTCACCGAAATGGTGGAAATATGTTATTTCAAAAGATTAAGATTATGAGGATTCTGAAGATGCTTCAACTATTTTACCATCATCTGAAAAATGGGGAACAACAGATTTGCAATGATAACACACACACAAAAAAAGTCCAGCCAGTGGAACACCAACTGTTTGGCTTCTATGCAAACAACTTGCAATTTCTTGAAATAGCGGTTAAACTATGATCCAACTTTGTTCCTTGGTTTTATGTCATGGAAAAGTATAATCAAGTGACCAACAAGATGGTCTTTACATCAAACCGAGTATCAAATTCAAAAATACTTTATTGATCCCAATGGGAAATGAAACTGAACCGCAGACTATGTCATGCTGAGCGACCGTTGCTACCTCTTTTAAATGCACCGTAGTATCTGATGTGCAAAGATTTCCGTACGCTGTGCATATTTGAGATAGCAGCAAAAAGAAGAAAAAACTCACGATTGAAGTCTCTTCCAATGTGCATGATGCAACCCAGGGGCAACCCAACAAGACGAACGCGTAGTTTTACGTCGCTATTTAGGTCGCACATTAGAGATGGAGCGCTGAGGATGAATGCTAACGCAACACATCTCCTGTTAGCGTTAGTAGAATCAAGAGGATTGTTTTGTGCTTGATTTGGAAAGCTAGGGAAACGTTATCATCGAAAAGGCAGCTTGTTTTAAAAATCTCATGAAGAAAGTGAAGCAGTTGCTCTCAAGCTATTGTGATAGTCACTGGAGGAATTTTGGCCCACTCTACTTTACAGAATTCTTGTAATTCAGTCATATTTGAGAGGCTGTTTAGAGGTTAACCTGCTGATCATTGTTGTGTTACATAACCCGCTGGGCTTGAACTGAACGTCACAAACCATCACACCACCACCGGCATGCTTAACTGTCGGCCCATCCCTTGTAAATCTCCCACAAATCATTGATTTTTGCAACTGTTTCTTCCACACGTTTTCCTTCCACTCGATTTTCCATTCATATTCCTGTGAGCAGGCAGCTTATTTTAGCACAGACCTTCTCGCAGGTGGCCTAAACATAACGTTTCTGTATTTTTATTGGTGTTATTTAACCAGAACTTACTGAGAAAGTGAATTTGGGTTATTCAAATTATCATCAAACGTATAACTTTGATGACTGTAACTGTGTGTAATGAAACATATTTGAGTTTCGCTTCAAACTTGAACTGTTCAGTTCTTTGCATCGATTGCGGTCGTGCATTGGGTCAGCCGCGAGTGTTCGGGAGCCTGGCTGTCACAGCCACGGTGTAAGCACCAGGGCTTATCGGGGTTCCCTGAGCTCGGCGGCTGAGCCGTGACGGGGGTTTCGTAGTTCATCTCATCGTTATTACACCTGGATTGCAGTGTGGATGTGACGGGCCCGTCTGGCGCCTGGGGAGAGAGCAGGCGCTGAATCAAAGAAGAAATGATCAGATCCAAAAGCCAGGAGGGAAGTAATGGAGCACCGACAGTGTAACCAGATTTTTTTTTTTTTTTTTTTAAAAAAAAATACATGTTGATTTTTTTTTTTTTTTTTACATTTTGTCAAGCCACAACCAGAACATATAGTATATATTTTTTAGGATTTCACATAGCAGATCAACACATAGTAGTGTAGTTGTGAAATGTGAAAGAAAAGATTCATTGTTTTAGAATGGTTTTCATGTAAAAATCTGAAAGGTGTGGCTTTTGTTTGCTTTTAGCCTAATTTATTTTAATACCCCTATGATGATGGAATTTCATTCTTCATTACAATAAAATCGCAGGTCAACTATGAACATTTGAGCCTGGAAAAATATTGCTCTAAAGAAAACAACAGAAGCTAATTTTAAGACTTTAACATGTTTAACATGGACACTTTGGAGTTATCTGCTACAGACATTTACTGCCCATAATCTCTCAAGAGAAGCCCCATTGTAAAAAAAAAAAAAAAACTGAATAATCTCTTAAAATGCTCTTTTTTTCCTGGCTGAACTACCACATGAAACAGTAATAATTTAGTTGACATATTCTCAAGAATAAAAAAATAAAAAACCAACCATTAAGCCACAATTCAAGCAAAGACTGGGTTACTTTCCCTAAACAATAAAAAGCTCGTCTTTTCTGTCAGTTAATCATCCCAAAAGCACAAGACTTGTTTTTTTTTTCTTTTTTTTCCTGTGCAAAGTGATTCATCCAATCCTATTATGCTCTGTCACACTCTTTAAAGTCTCTGGCGGCGTCATACTTATGGCTCAGAATCACAGCGAGCCTCCGCCCCCCGCTTCATCACACAGCCTCTTGAACAATCAGACAATATTACAGCCTTTCCCCCGTCTAGTTAGCACACCTGGTGGAAATGACACGCTCAAGGAGACGACAACGCTGTCGCTGTTGTCGGCGTAAATCCGTCTGACTCACTGCACTTTGCGTTCTGTGCCAAGTTCCTCTACTGCTTGGAGATCTGTATTATATTTGCAAGATGCGAGCAGTAGATAGGTGCTGGGAAAAAGATTAATAGCACACACAAGAAAATTATTTAAACGAAAGTTTAACTGCTCTATCGGGTGAATCCTACAGGGACGAGTCAGGTCCTTTTGAAATGGGGTTTTGAGGAGAGGATGTCAGCAGTCACCGTTTCATCTGCTGCTACGTCTTCAGATTCGTTTTTTCCTCGAGGCGAAAGATCCAATCCGACTTATTCACGAAGCACGTCTAAAAACAACAAATGTTTGATCAAAGAGTGGTAAATAAAGAGAAACAGTAAAAATAGCAGATGAAGTAGAAACAGACATGAAGCAGTGTTAGGTGCAAGCAAGTCATGCTGTGTGGAACTCTAGGGAAAAAATGATGAGATTTCAAAAAGGATCTAAAAGAAGACATGAAATACAGACCACGATTATCAAGGTATGAGGTAATAAAGGCATAGATGATGCTTTCAAAATCCTGCCGGGACAAATTTTATAAAATATTTGACTTTTGTGTCATATCTAAGGTCCAGTATTTAATTTTTTTATAAGGAAAGAGAAGTTTGGATATTGAACAAATGGATGAATCAAGACCTGTTTTATTTATTTATTTATTTATTTATTTTTAAATCAATGCCTACACTACAGCACTTGTTGCAATACTTATGTTAACAACAACCAGGACACAAGGTGGACAAGTCATTGTCATAGATGAACCCAGACCAAATAAAATCTGAAGGTAAAGAAATATTATAATGGTTAAAACAATAGTCGTTAAAGAAGGTGAAAGGTCAAATCTGACATGTTTGTGTGCACCGCACTGCATTCAGCCTGTTTTTGTTCAAAAGAAAAACCACTTACCATATAACCCATGATCAGCTCCTGTATAAACAATACCATTCACTTTAAACTCTAGGATTACATATTATTTGCTTTTTCATAACTAAAAAATAAAATAAAAATAAAAAAATCACAGATAAAATCTTATTCTAACTTTAGAAGCGCATCACTTACAAGTCGACTTTGTTGCAATGAGCAATTCCCAGGTTACAAAACTTTCTCCTTGCACATGTGCTTCCTTCAGCACTGAGAGGCTGTTTGTCAGACTCATGTTTAGATTAACATTCTTTGTTGATATACAAATCATAAAACTTCATTATCCGCTGTTCATCGTCTCTGCTGATCTCTGCTCTGTCCGCTCGTCTTCTCGCTCCCATCATTTATCCTCCCGCCTGTTCTGCCTGACTTTTTATTGCTCGCATTCTTCAAAGCGAGCGCTCAGGTCCTCCAGATTCATTTACGTTGGGACTTTAATTATCTCCCTCGAAATGGATGCCTTTTGCTGCGTGAGTCATCGGTTTCTCATTGTGTCCTCAGTCCAGATTGTTCCAGTACCTCGGGCTGTCGAGTCGCTCGTCAAAACTGCGGCTTTTTATCACTGCCTGATAACTTTATAGTTGCTCAACAAGCGTGCAATCGTTTTGATTCGCAATCAGCGCCGGTGGGAAACTTTAAAAAATATTGTTGCTTTTGCTCGGACTCTTCCAAACTAAAAAAAAAAAAATCTGCTGAATGTGATTGAGTCGTTCCCATCTAAAGCTGTAAAAAAATGTTTTTACAATTAGAAATATGGAAAATATGTCAACACTGTCCATATTTCTA
>NW_015112985.1:402406-406361 GCF_001443285.1 Poecilia latipinna
TTGCACATCCTCCAAATCTACAAATTATGGATCTGGTCATCCGGTCTCTCAATGCAATGGATCAAATTTTCTCGACGAGAAGTCTGGGCACAGGAGAGCCCTCTTGTCCTGCGGGGACACACCCAGCAGGATTCACCCTGGATTTATTCATGATAACAGGATTTCTGCTGTTTGGAGTTGCGGATACCTGGTTTATCGTCAACTTTGTGACGGACTTGGCCGAACTAGCGAACACTCAGACTGTTGGTGTGGACAGAGACTCAAGTTGGATGTGAGTCTTGCTGAAACTCGCAGCCCAGCTGAGGACTCTAAAACTCACTAACGGGATGGAATCGATCTTGGAGAAGTTGCCAGTTTCGGCTCAGTGGAACTACCAAACTAATTTGGATAATTGGGAACTGAGATATACCTAAGAAACTTTAGGAAAGATTGAAATTTATAATCTTCCCGACCTAAGACATTCTGTATCTGAATTGGCTTTTCCCGTGTGGCCTTGGAAGGGCTGCATATTTCCAATCTCCTTGAAGATATGTAAACATAGCGCTCTTTCCCACCTCACCCCATCCTGTTAGCCATGAAGCTGTGGAGCTGAGCTCTCCCAAGAACATCATTCCTTGATAACAACACCTCTATCGGACTTTGCCAGGAGGCTCAGCCACCTGGTTTCATGGCCCTTTGAGAATAAATGTGTTCAAGTGGGTTGTTTACAACCCATCAAATATGGAGCGGCAGCACCATTTCTTTGGGATCATTCTTTATTCTATTTTTATGCTAACGTGTAAAATTATTTAACCAAAATTATTTATTTGTAGCACTTCTCCAATCAAGCAAAATTTCTTGTCACATTTTATTACAGCAGCAAATGTTTTTAAGTTAAATTTCAGTTTACTTTTAAGATATTTTAAGTCAAGTATGATTCAAAATTTTAAACTTGATAGAATGATGAAAAATCCTACTTAAATTAATGGTATTAATATACCATTGGCATTCTAAACTTAATATTTAACCATTAAAATCCCTGTTTTAATCTCTAGACTCCTGAAATATTCCCTTCTGAAGTCTGTCATGGCGCCTCGAATGATTAAGTGACACAGTTGCAAAGGGTTAATAGTTTGAGTCATGCAGAGCTGATCTGACCGTTTCCCTAGCAA
Organism: Poecilia latipinna; assembly: GCF_001443285.1. Classification (NCBI taxonomy): domain Eukaryota; kingdom Metazoa; phylum Chordata; class Actinopteri; order Cyprinodontiformes; family Poeciliidae; genus Poecilia; species Poecilia latipinna. The sequence goes on from NW_015112985.1 coordinate 403,558, forward strand.
CGATAAGAAGCAAGACATTCCCCCAGAACTACAAAGAACATGTGAGGTTCTAAATGCTTGCATCTCAAAACAGGAGGTTATATACAAGTAGCTCTTGGACAATTGCCACTCAATTACCACTTTTCACGGATTTTAAGAATGGCAGAGATTGCAGCCACCATGTTTTTTCCTTTGACGTTTGCTACAGGATATCTGATAACCACAGGAGTGAGGAAAGTTTTAAACAAAGTACTCCCTGGTGTTACATTTGATATCAATAGTCCCAAGGATGAGATCGAGTATGATGAATTTGATTCGTACCTTTTCCTTCCTTCCCCGGCTGGGGAAGTGTACTCAGAGAAGAAACTGATCACTCAAGACGAGTGCCCTGACTCGGAATATGATGTTTTTGATGAATATCTTTTCAATCCTTCCAAGTCTAGAAAGCAAACTGGCCAGGCAAAACTCCCCGGATGGGGAAGTCTGCTGTGAGTTTTCAGACCATCCAACAACTTCTGTTTTGAAAAAAAAAAAGGCATTGGAAGACAATATCCTTGGAGCGAACGCTGCAGAAGTGAACAATATCTCCAATCCTTCCAAAAAGCAAACTTCCTCATCTTGGGGAGAGTATTCTTATGATTCAACAGGGTATTGTGTGAGTCTTCAGACACATACGTCTGAAGACTCATTTCAGACGGATCTATCTGAGGATTTTACCCTGGGAGAGTCTGTTATAGAAGAAAACGGAAGTGAAGAGAAGAGACGTAATGCCGAAAAGGGCAAATATCCGCCCAAACGTCGCACTAAAAATTCTTGCTGTCCACCTTCTTGACCTTCTTATTGCAGCTTAAAAAGGGAGGTCCAGACTTCCCTCTCCCCAGCCACTTGTACCATGTCCTCTGGGGGAATCCCAAGGTGTTCACAGGCCGGCCAAAAGACATAGTCCAGCGTGTCCTGGGTCTTCCCGGGGGAAGACTCAGGGGCTGGACATACTTCCACTCTGGAGTTGCCCATGATGAGAGGCGCCAGGCAAGAGTGGGCATACTTTGTTGCCCCCTGTCTCGGAGCCTGTACGTTGGGGTTTACAAGAGGGTAGCATCCCTTCCCTACGGGTGGGGGGACGGGTTCTTACTGTTTGTGCTGACGGGCCGAACAACAGTTCAGATTACCCACCCTTCTTGGAGTCCTTGGAGGGGGTACTGGAGAGGGGCAGTACCCAGTATGCTCACATGGGCAATGACAGTAAGACCTGGAGGGGCCTGGTTGGGAGGAACGGCTCCCCTGATCTGAACTCGAGTGGTGCTCTGTTGTTGGACTTCTGTGCTCATCATGGACTGTCCATAACGGACACCATGTTCAGGCATAAGGGTGTCCATATGTGCACTTGGCACTGGGACACCCTAGACCACAGTTCGATGATCGACTTTGTCATCGTTTCATCGGATCTGTGGCCGTATGTCTTGGACACTCGGGTGAGGAGAGGTGCGGAGCTGTCCACTGACGCTTCACTGTTGCGTCTCGGTCCAGTCTGTTGTCCAGATGAACACTGAAGTGTTTATATTCTTCAACCACCTCCACTTCTTCTCCCATGATGGAAATGGGGTTTGATTTAATCCTCCTGTTTGTCATGAAATCAACAATCATCTCCTTTGTTCTCTGATGCTCCGGCTTCCTGGCTACAGTCTGAATTCATGACTCTAAATTCTAAACTCTAAATTCTCCTTAGGTGTCAATAAAATATCAAAAATAAAACATCAGGGCTGCACAGTTGGTAGCACTGTTGCTTTGCAGCAGTAAAGTCTTGGGTTAGAATCCCAGCCTGGGTTCTTTATGCATGGGGTTTGCATGTTCTCCATGTGCATGAGTGGGTTCTCTCCGGGTGCTCCGGCTTCTTCCCACAGAACAAAAAGATTTTGTGCACATTAGATAATAGATGGATGATAGAAGAAAATGTTAATTTGTTTATAATAATTATTATTGTTCTTAGTAATAATAGCAATACTAATATGAATATTAATAGATTAGTATGTTAATCAATGTAATAAATAATAATAATCAAATAATAATTATTATTTATTATATTGATAATTATTAGTAGTATTGCTAATGATAGTAATAATAATAACATAAAGTTATCATTTAATATTATTATTGCTATTGTTTTTAATAATAGTATTATTATTGTTATTATTATTATTAAAAAACAATAGCAATAATAATATAAAATTATAACATAAAGTCATTATAATTAAAAACAATAGAAAGGGTTAGATTAATTATTCTTCTACAGAAATGAATAAATTATAATGACAAAGTTATAATTTAATATTGTTATTATTGCTATTGTTTTTAATAATTGTAATAATAATAATAATAGTACTAATAATATCCCCACAAAAAACTGAATATTCAGTCCATCACAGTTTTATGTTTTTATGGCTTGATGTTTATTTTGCGATTATTAATAAGTGATCAATGTGGTAGATTAGCTACTGCTGCTATTAGCTCATTAAACACCTGCTGTACTGATGATCTGTCAGAGTTGGTGTTTAACTCGCCTTTTATTTTCTAACTGAACTGAAACAGAATTCCACACCACATCTAGATGTTTAGGTTGTCAAAGTCAAGCTAGCATAACTGAACTACTTCCCTCTCCCTCCATATTTTTTTCTTAATTAACTTTTTCCTGACCTGTTTATCTAGTGATAGTGTAGCAAGGAAAGGCATCCCTTTCTCTTTTATCACGTATATTGACAATCTAATACCCATGTACTTCATTAAAGCTTTGCATTTTACATATTTTATAATATGTTTGGTAAAATACC
>NW_015112985.1:410211-412110 GCF_001443285.1 Poecilia latipinna
TTTTAGCTCACGATAATGACTAACGGGAGCCCTGAGCTTGTTTCTCTGCAATGAGACGGTCCCATCTGGGAGTGATGGGAGACAATGACACCCGAGGTGTTGCTTATATCCACAGCCTGCTTGGTCTCTACGTGGCAAAGCAGTTTGAAGCTTCATTGCCTCATTAGCAGCCGGTCGCCACATGTTACACAGAGCGGCTTGATGTGGGACTCACCTACCGGTCCGGGATAAATCCATTCTCCTGTCTCTTCTCTGAGCCTTTTCCCCTTTGCAAAGAAACTTTCCAAAGACATCTGATCCGTTTCTTACTCATTTTGCTGCTTGTGGCTCAGTGTTGGCGAGCAAGTCACTGAGAGAATCCGGTTGAAGGATTTTCAAAATAAAAGATCCTCTGGACTCAAATAATACATAAAATGGAAATATTTAATTATTTCTTGCGCGGCCCGGTACTAATTGGTCCACGGACGGGTACCGGGGGTTGGGGACCATAGACATAATATTAGGATAGACGTCTCATGGGCCGCTCTCGCCTATTGGAGCTGACGAGATTTAACGCGGCCATCTTGGAGCGGTACACCGCTCCACTCAGCGTTATATTTGGCAGGCACAATAAAGTGTCAGCGCATTTAATAGATCATAACACGCTGAATAGTAATCACATTGTCACGTATTTAAATTGTAGGCATACAGCTATTAAAACTGCATGTATTGGAATGTATAGTTTAGCATATTTAAATAATTTTGGTGAAATATTTTGCAAGATACAACCAAAGATGCAATTTATTCACACACACATTATGTATATATTCAGAAAATCTCATACATACACACACTATATATATATATACTTATCTGTTGTTGTGACAACAATATTTACATGTTCATTACATTTTTACACAATCTAAAAGGCAAACTAAGGAGCCTTGTTGCCTTCTTAAGCTGAGCATTCAGAAAAACGTTACAGTCACTATTTTTGATCTTCATATTTCAAAGAACATAAAACTCCAAATTTGATTAAGATTTGTTGATAATGATAATTAACCAAAACTACTGAAATTGTGAGTAGGCCTGTTTGAAACATATTCCTGTCATCAAATCTCCGGCTGAAGACCGATAGCTAACATTTGCTGTCATTTCGTCGGTGGGCATAAATACAGTACAGTAATTTTTCATTCACAACATACCAACAATAATATGTCATTCTTATTTGTGAAAAGTTATCCCCGGTCCCTGATATCAACGGTTCTTAGATTTAAACACGAATAAGCCGAGCAGAACTGACGCATCTTATGCTGTTTTGGTTCAGCAAAGTACGATGGTGTATTGCTCCACGATGGCCGCGGTATTTCCTGCGCCGGAGCAGCAAATGCGGGTTCTATCCTTATATTATGTCTATGTTGGGGACCACTGCTTTAAATGATGATTTGTATTATTTTGGCTGATATTATTATACATTAAATAAGCAAATAATCAAATCAATATAGTCTACTAAAAGCACAATAAAAAAAACTTAATCATAGCAAAAATGTTACCATATCAGGGTCTGCTGTGTTCCTCTCCTGATCTATTCTGTCTAGTATCACACTGCGCCACGATGGACACTTTTTTTTTAATTGCCTGTGTTCATCCTCACTGACATTATTCAGCCTGGGATTTGCGTCTTCCTTCTCACGTCTGTATCTTTACGAGACGTTTTGCTTCTAAGGACGGAGGAGAATCGGTCGAGGATGTTTTAAAAAGAGGGGTGTTGACAGCACCTCACTGGGGCTGCGTAGTGACCGTCTCTAGGCAACCGTGAAAACAGCGTCGGTCCGAAGCGTTATGTGGAATATGTGCCAGTAAGCTAATACAAGTAAATGGACCAAACTTCACAAAGTGCCGTTCTACAAAGTATTTTAA
>NW_015112985.1:417516-417922 GCF_001443285.1 Poecilia latipinna
CAGCTTCTTTAGCCTAAATGTACAGGGGGGATACGGATGGTAAATAAAGGACCCTTCCCTGCGTTATTTCCATGGAATCACTTCTGTATTCAGCCTGAAGAGCGAGGAGAGAGCAGACCAGAGCCTGACAGCTGAGCAACTGATCCGCCTGTACAAGCTGCTGTAAACACCGTCCTATTCGAGCTCTTCACAAGAAACATGCAAAGGTAATAAAACGAAATAACACGGAGACACGTCATGCTTTGGAAGTAAAAAGCCCGAACCTTAACCGAACCCGTTAGTCTTAACCGAACCCGTTACACTAACGACAATAAACACACATAATATACTTGAAAATAAGGTAAAAATATTGTCCATTGGAATGTTTAGATACTTAAATAGCACATTTTTACAAGAACAATGTCTG
>NW_015112985.1:420780-476503 GCF_001443285.1 Poecilia latipinna
TCACTTCTATATTCAGCCTGAAAGAGTTTATGGGAACCAGAGAGCAGACCAGAGCCAGACAGCCGAGCAACTGATCCGCCTGTACATACTGCTGTAAACACCGTCCTATCTGAGCTCTTCACAAGAAACATGCAAAGGTAATAAAACGAAATAACACGGAGACATGAAGCAACATATTTTTCTAAAAGCAGCAACTTTGAACCTGAACAGCTGAACCAGATCTCTGACACCAGAGCTGCGCTANTGTCNAGCTATNAGGCTTNTTGAGCTCAGTCAGGCTTCGGAAGTAAAAAGTCCGAACCGGAACCTCCCCGTTAGTCTGTGACACTAACAATAAACACACATAATATACTTGAAAATAAGGTAAAAATATTGTCCATTGGAATGTTTAGATACTTAAATAGCACATTTGGCTCAACAATGTCAGAGATTATTGCCTACTAGCATAAGCTAAGGTTAATGTTAGCCACAAAGTTTAAGTAAAACGCACCTTGGTATCAGTGAATGTATAACGAGGCGAACATCTAAAACCTCTCTCCAGCTGACTTGTTGGGGCTTCGGATCGATGTACAAACCTTGGCCAAGCACTGCAAGCACCTAATGAAAATGATATTTTATTGGATCGGAAACAATCGAGCCGCTTTACCCCGAACGCGGAAGCTGAGGTGCAAAGAGCCCATTCAAGACACAAGTTCAAATCCATGCTGAGAGTGGAGCTCCTTCAATCAGTGCTCCTCCGCATTACAAGCAATGTAACGTGATCCTCTGCAGCAAGTGATGGCAAAGCGGGGCGTCATCACGACTTTACACAAGGGTGTCTTTACCTCCGCGGCAGAGGCTACGCCGAACCCCTGAGACCGACTCATCGAACCCCTGAGGTTCGATCGAACCCAGGTTAAGAACCACTGGCTTTGAAGGATTTATGAAGTTTTGAGTGGTACTATATTTTCAGATTCAGCAGAAATCAATATGTGGATGAAAACTGAATTGGAAAATGTTAAATTTAAGTTATAAAGATTAAATAATAAGATGGAGCACAAAATAAATATTTTCTTTAAAGAACTATTTCCAAATCACACAAATTATCTACCTCTTTGTAGAAACCTTGTGAACACTGCTAATGCTATGATAGCTGCAGGCTGATGACATGCACAGATTACTTTTAATAACCCCCTCTGCCCCGTAGCTACAGGTTATCTTTGTAGCCCAAAGCAATATATTTTCGGATTTCTACAGCAACGCTTCTCTAAAATAAAGCGTTGTAGAGGGAATAGAGGTGGTAGAGCAGAGGCGACGCGAACTAAAACGGATAAGAAGAGAAACAGAAGAGAATGGAAGTGATATGGAGTTAATTGAAAATCAGGAGGCTCGCTAAATTCTCCTCAAAGACTCGCCTTCAAAGCAGGATGAATTGCTTTCTAGAGCATAGACACAAATGGCAGAAAGAGACCAAGAGAGGATGTTTTTGCATAAATGTTGCCTTCTGTGAATTAGCATGAAATCCTGGGGAAATTGTAGGTCAAGACCTCTCGACTTAATAAATCACGAAAAGCGTGAAAATGGCAATTCATCTTTAAAGAGGCGCTTCAGAATTGCCCCACATTCATCCGGTTGGCTTTGTTTGTGAACAGTGGGACGGAAAACCCAGATGTTTCTTCTGAAAATTATGCATTCCAGTGCCATCATGGAAACACGGCATTACATGATGCTATTGCTATTGCCTTGAAGATCATTTAAATTGTTATGTTTTTGGAAAATGAACATTGGATCTCTCCTAAGGATACCACTTCCACATAGTCTCTCTTCATTATTGTTGAACTCTGACCTTAGCTGAGACAAGTGAGACCTGCAGACCTATTAATGATTTTTTTTTTTTATCTGTTCTTGAATTTGTTCTGTCACTCAGACTACTTTATGTTGTCAGTCTGGTTTGGATTGTGTTAGTAGGTTTGTGACTCATCTGTCCAAAAGGAAAATTGTTTTTACCTCGCTTACCATTGTCTGACACACAAAAAAGTTTGAGTGATGATTTGAAGCAACTAAGTGTGAAGGGGAAAAAAGCAATAACAACAACATACAAAAGAACCCTGTGGTACCGCTAACTGTCTTTTCCTTCTCTGTGTGCTGCCTCTGTTTTCTTCCCTCCACCCAGACAGTAACTTCGTTCTTGGAAACGCGCAGGTCCAGTCCGTCTTCCCCATCGTCTACTGCTCCGATGGCTTCTGCGAGCTGACCGGCTTCGCCCGCGGCGAGCTGATGCAGAAGAGCTGCATGTGTCACTTCCTGTATGGCGGCGAGACCAGCGACCGCATCACCTCGCAGATGCAAAAGGCTCTGGACGAACGGCGGGAGTTCAAGACTGAGATTGTTCTGTACAAGAAGAGCGGTAATATATATATATATATATATATATATATATATATATATATATATATATATATATATACATCTATATTTAAAAAAAAATGATATTCATGTTTGCATTTCTTCAACAAAAGGCTCCAAGTTCTGGTGTCTGCTGGACATAGTTCCCATCAAGAATGAGAAGAGCGAGGTGGTTCTCTTCCTGGTGTCACACAAGGACATCACAGAAAATAAGGACCTGGATCGGGGCAATGATTCTGACACCGGTGAGCGAGAAAATGAGAAAAAGAGGAAAAAAAAAAAAGAAATCCAATTCCATTGTAATTCACATGAAATGATTCAGTGGAGGGATTGCAGCTGAGCTTTTATTAAGAAGGGAGTTTGGTAAGAGGTAAAACTAATTTTTTTTCTGAAATTTATTGGGTTCTTCCAGCTGTTTCGCTTTGGTTATGAATCCTTTCTGCTCAGGACTTCCTCCCATTTTGGTGAATAAACATGCCAAAGTGGTGATATGTGCATGATGGCAGCCAGGCCAATATGCTAAATACATTAGAATGTGAACACTGTGCGATAAAAAAAAAAAAATCAGTGGTATTTCATTTGCCAACTTAGGATTTGTAGGAAAAGTTCAGTCTGCATCTTTTCCTTCTGGGGATTAGAAAAGAGACCTAAATTATTGAGGTGTACCACCATCAAATACTCATCTTCAAATACAAACTTCTGAAAATGTAACATTTCTTTCTGTAAGTTTTTCTCCCTCACCCAGATTCTTTGCAAATATACGCTTCCGGGAGGAGCGGGATCGTTCTGAGGATGCAATTGATTGGTTACGGCTTGTTCTCGAGAAAATCTGGCCTTTCCCTGCGAGGAAAGGCCAGGAAAACTTTTATCAACGCTCCGGATTCCCCAGTCCTTCCCTCCGCAGTTGACAGTTGCACATTCCTGCAAGATGCTGCTCGGCTCGTTGACAACCATAGTAATTAATCCCTGCAACAGCAGCAGAGGGTTGTAAGAAGATAGCATTGCGTTTCCCCAGAGCTGCTCCCTGCCTTTGTAACGCAGCTAGAAGAAGCGACTGATAAATGCAACACTGAAAGACAAGCTAAGGCCTTCAAATGCAGAAACTGAGACCAGTGAAAGCTTTGGGGTGCTGTTTAAAACCGTAATGTTTTTTTTTTTTTTAAGTATTTATAGGGGAGTCAAGGGAGGCAAATTGTTCTGTGATTTTACGTGAATACTGAGCCATAAATAAGATGGCCTGTTGGACTTTTTTGTGGATTGTTTTCAGATGAGGAAACAGGCCTGGAGGTCCATCCGGTCAATCGGCCCCCGGGGTGCAACATGGAGCGCCGGCGCAGTCGTGCCGTCCTCTACCATCTCTCCGGTCATCTCCAGAAACAGGACAAAACTAAGAGCAAACTGAAAATCAACAATGTGAGGCATATTGTGTTTGAACGTCTTTCACCAAGCGCTGTTGTAATCCGAGTATTTGTTTTGAGCCTTCCAAGCTTTCATGGTTTCTTGGGTGATGTTTTGGTTCCTCGTGCCTTTCTGTTTGAAGAGTGTTCTCGGAGCCAATGCCAACCCAATCCCAGAGTACAAGGTGGCCGACGTCCAAAAGTCCCGCTTCATCCTCCTTCACTACGGTGCATTCAAGGCCGGCTGGGACTGGCTCATCCTTCTGGCCACCTTCTACGTAGCCGTCACTGTTCCCTACAACGTCTGCTTCACCGCTGTGGAGATACGGGAAGACGGCGTCTCAGCGGCCAGAAACCCTCCGAGTGTCAGCGACATCTTGGTGGAGATACTTTTCATCATCGGTAAGGTTTCTATGTCTCATAAGCATTTATTTATTCAATTGTTTCACTTTGGCAGAAGCATTACTGATCTTTTATCCTTGGTTATCTTCTTATGATGGATCGTACTCCACCTACATCTTATTACGATTTCCTTTGCAATCCATGTAAAATTTGAGGTGTGCCGTGTAATCGGATTTCTTGAAGAGCTGCACAGTTTATGCAGCACATGTTATCAGCCCTTGAAACAGCCCCCTCTGTCACAATTTGCCGTTGACTGTCCGAGTGATTTATTTCCCCGAACGATTTCACAAACCAGGTCAAGCTCACATCCCATCCGGAACAAACTCCAGGTCTGGGTGAACACAGTTTGCCCCTGAGTTTTATTTTTTCATATCAGCAATCTGGGTCAACTTGAGAGTGAAATTTGCGGTACCTGACCAGGTGCATGGAAAGATAACTTCTGTTTGGGAAGGAGAAATACTCAGTGCTCACTGATAACTTGTCGTACACATAAAGCAATAAAATCGTCCATGTTTTTTTTTTTTTTTTTTTTTTTTTTTTCTTTTTGTGCTTTTTAATTTTATGTAATTTTTTTTTGAAATTTTTTTTTTTTTTTTTTTTTTTTTTTGCAATCCTCCCGGTTTCATTAAAGTTCGCCATCTAAGCTACGAACAATAGGTTTTAAAAATAATCGCACTTCCCAATATTTTGTGCAGCATAAGTAAGTGATGGTCGCTGTTCATACACTCTGTGTTTACGTTGCAGATATTGTCCTAAATTTCAGAACGACCTACGTTAGCACGTCGGGGCAGGTCGTGTACGACTCCCGCTCCATTTGCATTCATTACGTCACCTCCTGGCTGTTTGTGGATCTGATCGCAGCCTTGCCCTTCGACCTTCTGTACGCCTTCAACATCAGCGTGGTGAGTCTGACGCATTCAAAGACGTCCGTGAGTCGACAGACCGCTTCTTGTAGGAAACACAAAAGGTCTCTCCTTCACTTTTCCGCGTTTAAGTGCGCAGACGTCATTCTTTTTTTACCCCCAGTAGCCTCAACCTGCTGTTAATCTCTCTACAGGCGTTGATTTAAGTAGACTTTAAAAAAGGCTCCAAATGTTCGGCTAACACCATGGCAACAAAATTATTTCAAGTGCGCGCAATTAGAGTGTGGACAACAATATTTTCCTGAATTCCAGCTCTTTCAAAATGTGTTTTTTTTTTTACTGTTGCTTCAAGGCAGAAAAAAACCCAGAGAATTCAAGCTTCATTGTGTAACTCCTCATTAGTTAGCTGGTGATTAGGCTGATAAATGAGGAGGCTGAGGATAAATTACAGGAACCAGATTAAATAAATGACGCCAAGCGGATGCAAGCTGTTGAAAATGCAAACTGAACTGCAGGGAGCAGCGCTAGATCTTTTAGATCTCTACAAAATAAATGGCAATGAAGTTATTACACATCAGAGGATCTACAATAAATTTATAACCCTGCAACTCTTCCACATTGTGTTGAGCCACAGCAACGAAATTTGATTGTATTTTATTTGGAGTTTATGCAATAAACCAACACAATGCAGTGCAATTCACCAATGAAAATCAGAAAAGCAGGCAAGAGGCTCATGGTAGCTCTGGAGTGGCTGCAGAGATAAACAGCTCAGGTGAGATGATCTCTTAACCTGACAACAAATATGGCTGATATTGACGAGTGGCAATATTACTGAATTACTGAAGAATAACAAATATCCTCCGCGGTACGCTTGAAGTACTATTCAACTTTTTTTTTTAATAAAAAAAAAATGAAAACACTTTAAATGAGTTTTACACACAAAAAAAAAATGTGTTAATGCTTTTTAAAATTCTGACCTCAATTCTTAAAACTGCACTGTGATTATTTTCTGGAAGAAATAACAGTTTATGTTTGTGTGCTTTCTCACTGCAGCAGGTTTCAGGTAATTCTCAAAAAGCAGCAACCTGTCGAGGAATGGCTTTCCCGCTGCTCTGATTTACAAACCATCTCTCTGTCTATTGTAATTCAGCCTCAGCTGCAGCATCAGCAGATTTAGTTTTCAGACCACCTGTTGCTACCCAAACAAACATGATCCTGCAGGAAAATGCGATCTATGATAACTGCAACAGGGTCCCAGTTTCAGCATAAACATATTTACCCATCACTAATCTCTGATCAGATGCTTATTCAATCTATTGTAAGCTTGTATGGCATATCTGAATGCTTAAGTCTCACTAAAAACAGGAGTGATTCTAATTACTAAAGTTTTCTGACTGCAGTCTGATTAAAGTCACTCAAAACAGTCTACTCCATCTCAGAATAACTAATCACTTCCTAATATCCAATTCTTCTTACTTTTTTCATTTTACTGGACTTCAACCTTTTCCCAGAACTTCGGGGTCCACCTGCTGAAGACGGTGCGCCTCCTACGGCTTCTTCGCCTCCTGCAGAAGCTGGACCGTTACTCCCAGTACAGCGCCGTGGTCCTCACGCTGCTCATGTCCACATTCGCCCTCCTGGCGCACTGGATGGCCTGTGTCTGGTACTTCATCGGGCGCAGCGAGATTGAGACCAATAACCCCGCCTCCTGGGACATAGGTTGGTCTGTCAGTCTGCCTGGATGGATGGATGGATGGATGGATGGATGGATGGATGGATGGATGGATGGATGGATGGATGGATGGATGGATGGATGGCTTTCCATCATAGAATGTCTAACATAATGAAGTCTCTCATCATTCGTTCTGATGATCAACCATCATCTTGTCTTCATCTGTTGTTCAAAGTCTGAAGTTTTTTCCCTGAGGCTCAGTAAAAAGTTAAAAGTACTGACATGAATACTTCAGCGGCTCTCTCTGGTATTTAGAAACTCAACTGTTGAACCTTCCAGGAAGCTCATGTATCACCAGACGAAGATGGTCCTTCATAGTTTGTAGCATGTGAATTACTTTGCAGCAGAGCATCCAGGCATTAGGTGTTTGCCTATTCTCTTCCTGAGAAAACACTTCTAATTCTGGAGATCCGTTCCCCCTCCCACTGCGCTCACCAGTGCTAAACAACAACACGATGAAGGTGTATGTGGAGCTGGTGGCTGTACTGCTCCGGGGATTTAAATCTGAAAACTGTGAAAAATAAAGGTTGCGACTGGTCATAAACAAATGGAAAGGTCTCTGCTCGGATGCAAATATGACCATAGACTGGGGGTGGGCTGCAGCGCAGATGGTGAAGAGGGTCAGCCATTAATCAGAGGGTGTGTAATTGAGCAAGATAAAACTGCTTCCGATGGGCAGAGCAGTGCTCCTACACTCAGGGTTAATGAGTATGTGGATGCGTGGCTTTTAAAATGTCGCAAAATACAATCGCAACTTCAGAATCCTTCATCTGTAATCCTCAGCTGCACACTGTGAAATATAACCATTTAAAGACAAGAAACTCTTAATTTAAAGGTAAGACAAAATAATAATAATAATAATCTCCATCGCATGAGGAAATGTGGAAAATACACACTATAAATCATTACACTGAAAAGGATCTTGTTTTGGTTGAAAGAAATTATGTAGGTAAGCAAATTCATATCTCAGTCATGACCAGGAGGTGCCAGTAAGACAATTAAAAACTAGAATTTACTACTTATTTTCCTAAAACCTCCAAAGTAATTCTCCAAAAATTTCCAAAGTGCTTCCTGAAACATACCAGATACTTCCTACATCTTAGCAAAAACTTTCAAAGAACTTTCTACATAATTTTACCAAGAACTTTTCTGGAACTTTAATTGGACTTGCTGGTGACTTTATCTGAACTTTCCAGCAGCTTTACTCAAACAGATTCATTCTGGATCTTACCTTGTACTTTCCCCAAACTTTCTTGGAAGACACCAGATCATATCCTGGCTCCTAAATGTTCCTTTTCAGAACTTTACTGAAAATAATAGTTCCAGGAACTTTCATGGTAAATCTTAGAAAGTACATAGGGGCTTTATGAAAGTATCTGCTAAGTTCTGGGAAGAGAGCGAGAAAGTTGCAGGAAAGTAGTTGGTAAGTAACCATTAAGTCTTGAGGAAGAAATCTTTGAGTTTTGTTTTAGTAAAGGCCATAAAATTCTTATTTGTTTCCACACCAAAAGAAGGGATTGCTGCAAAGTCAGTGACTCTATTCCATCAACTGAGTTTCCTTAGGTTGCAAATTTTTTTACCATATCAGTATTAGGAAGTTATTTACTTACTGTATGTATCTCCCTAACTATTTTTTTCTATTTCTACCAATGTTTCTTTCCGAACAACAAATAAAAGTGTTGCAGCTTCACTGAAAGGAAAAGGTGACCAATCTCATCTACGCACAAAAATAAATGCATCCTGACATCTCCTGAAATGTTAGAGAGCCATTACTGTCTATCTGAATTCACAAACATGACAAAGTCCCTGCTTCCCTCCAAAACATTGTTTTCACTGCAAGGCCGTCCAGAAAAGGTCACGTATGTATTCTCGTTAAGCTAACGACCTCTTCTGGACGGTTCCTCTTCTCCCACCAGGCTGGCTCCATGAACTTGCCAAACGTCTGGGAACGCCATACTTCCTGACTCCTCTCACCTCCCTGCTGGGCGTTTCGGATTCCCCTCACGGCGCAGTGACAGCCGCCAACTCCAGTCACTGGAACGCTTCGGGGCTGGAGGCGCTGAACGTGACGGGGGCGGCGGGCCTGAGCCAGTGGAACGGCACCAGGACCAGACTGAGGATGCTGAACGGCTCGGGGATGACGCTGAGCGGGGGGCCGTCCGTCAGGAGCTCCTACGTGACGTCGCTGTACTTCGCTCTGAGCAGCCTCACCAGCGTGGGCTTCGGCAACGTCTCAGCCAACACCGACTCCGAGAAGATCTTCTCGATTTGCACCATGCTGATCGGAGGTGAGCTGAACCTCAACAACTATGCTGAGGATTATTTTAGTAATCTGATGATTAATCTGTTAAAACAAATTGATACGTTTGGCAGATTTTTTTCTTTTAAGTTAGGTTAAAAAAAAACAAACAATAACCACTCCAAAGCTCACTGGCATTACCAAATCTTCATATCAACCATCAAAGCTTTTCTGCTCCTTCTGCTGGTGTTTCATGTAGATTATATGTCAACTGGATGTTTGAGAGGAAAACCAGGAAACAGCCTACCATCACAAATGCAGACATATGCTGTTTTCTGAACATGCCACTAAGTACGATGACAGAACCCGATTAAAGGGAATTGCCTTATGAAATATTTGAAATACTCTTCTCCTGGAGGTCTCAGTAGGAGAATATAAGCAAAATACGAAAAACAAGAAGAGAAGAGCTCGTATGAAGCCTCTCTATCCCTTCTGCTGTCTCCTCCGTAGCCTTAATGCACGCCGTGGTCTTCGGAAATGTGACGGCCATCATTCAGAGGATGTACTCGCGTCGGTCCCTCTACCACACCCGCACCAAGGACCTGAAGGACTTCATCCGTGTGCATCGGCTACCGAAGGCCTTGGAGCAGCGCATGATGGAGTGCTTCCAGACAACCTGGTCCGTCAACAACGGCATCGACGTCAGCGAGGTAAGGAGGGCTCGACTGCATGGGCCAGACATGGAACATTTCACCTTCAGACGCCAAAAGCCGAGGTAATGTACGCAAACATGGAGACGTTCGGAAACGACGACTCTGACATATTATCTCTCTCATGATGTGGCTTTCAGCAAATATGAATACTGCTAAGAAGAAAAGCCGTTTGGAAATGTCTGGTTTTTGATAGGTCAAATGTCCAACAATCACTTCAATTCTTTGAAATGTGGCATAAAGTGTAAAACGTTTTCATTTGCATCGACTTTGCGTGTAGCAATAGGATTAATTTGATCTGAGGCCTCATTCAGTGGACAGGGAGGATTTGAGTTGTATTTTGGCTCCCATCTCGCTGGAGTGACTCTTAATTTAACAGATTAATGGACAGACATGAAGTTCAGACTTGGTTGGGTCTTTCCATGAATTCAAATCTAGATAAATCATCCTTTTTTTTTTTTTTTTTTTACTTTAACATTTGACATTTAACACAGGCCTGATAGTACTCAAGTAGAAATTATTTTAAAAAGGCATCTAGTTTTACTCAAGTTATCTCAATTTGATATAAAAATAAAAATAAAAAAAAAAGTAAAAAAAAGTCTGGCCCTTCTCAATCCTCTCTTTAGTGGCCGTCCACTGGCATGTTTGCGATTCCTGTAAATTAGCGGAGACGATGCGTAGCTGTTTCTAGATGCATATATCAGTTGTGAATATGTGGGAAGGTGAAAGGTTTCATTTTGCCAGTTACTTCCTCCTTCCCACACAGTAATGGTCAGAGAACGAAGCCGAAAGAGAAGACGTCTCTTAAAGCAACGTAAAGACTTGGCTGTGGCCCGTCCAGTGACGTCTTTCTCCTGAACTTCTCTCCAGCTGCTGAAGGACTTCCCGGACGAGCTGAGAGCTGACATCGCCATGCACCTGAATAAAGAGCTGCTGCAGCTGCCGCTGTTTGAGTCAGCCAGCAGGGGGTGTCTCCGGTCCCTGTCGCTCATCATCAAGACCTCCTTTTGTGCTCCAGGAGAGTTCCTCATCCGCCAGGGCGACGCGCTCCAGGCGATATACTTTGTCTGCTCAGGATCTATGGAGGTTCTGAAGGATAACACCGTTCTGGCCATTCTGGGTAAATGAAACCGTTTTACAGTGACAGTCATTAAAAGCTTCTGTCCACGGTAGCTCCAGGATTTTATGTTCTGCTTCACCTGTCGTCAGTAAGCTCATCAGATCCGGTGCGTACCAGGCGTCCGACGCTAATCGGAGCCATTTTTCCACCTGAATCTTGAAGGTCTTTTTTGTTGAGGAGTCCAAACCAAAGAAGCCCTCCTAGATTCCGGTAGGAAGGTGACTCACAAACCAACACGTTGGAGCTTGGCTTAAGAAAACGTAGCAAATGCTGCATCATCGAGGAGAAGAGCCCAATTATCTAAGGACGAAAACCACTATGACGTTCTGACTAACACTTCTGAATGATTATTGCAACCTGTAAAAAGGACCTATGAGAAAAAGAAGCCATTTAGCACTTATGAAGTCATCGATCATTCGATGCTTTACAGAGAGTCAGAACCTAATCAAGCACAGGCTCAGTATTCACAAAACTGCAGCAATGTGGGTATTAAGCTGCCCCTCTGGAATAAACAATTCACGCCCCATTGTGAAGATGGAGTTTCACTGAGACGGTTAGCAGAGCCCTGAGGTCCTGATAACAAACTTTAAACTGCATAAATGTGAGATTTAAACTCGCCTTCAGACACTGGTTCAACTTGAAGGAAAAAAACACCAAGAAAAGCGAATCAGACTTTTGTTTTTCATCTGTTAATAAATTTCAGACTCAGACTCAGAGTTTTGCTTTCTGACAGCTTTTTGCCTTCTTCATGTTGTGAGACAAGTGCTGTTTTAGTAATCTCTTCAATTCTAACTGAAATAAAAATAATAAAAACAAAACAATCCCAGTTTGTGGTTTAACTAGAGGGGCGCTTGTTTTGCCACACAGGGTCAGGTTGGTTAGTGTAGCTGTTTTTCCCAAAAAATGGAATCATCATTTGAAAACTTCTTTTTGAAGTTCAATCTTAAAAGTTTGTTCGATGACCTGAAATGTGACGAAAAAAAGCAAAAAGTGAAGAAATCTGTAGCAGAAGTGCAACCTGTAATTCAAAAGGAAAAAAAAGATACCCAAAGAAAATAATGAGTAAAAAAAAAAAAAAAAAAAGCTACACCCTCCCTTCTTTGTTGAAAAGCCTCAGACGTGCGTCAGTATTACTCCTCCAGATAAAAGAGCCTCTCCAGGGTCATGTCCCGCAACGCGAACGCTGACACTCCTTCCCGTCCACAGAACAAGGATAAAACAGAATACAGAAGCACAAACAGTCCTGGAAACAGTTCAGCCTCACACAAAGCGCCGACCGAAAATTAGCAACGCAGCTTTTTAAACCAAAGGCCTAACTGCTGTAAATAATAAAATGAGCGCTGCCCACAGAGGATAGACGCCGTGCTCATTAGTTTGATGCTCGTGCGCCGGCATGTGGATATTAAAACAGCACTGAGCTCTTCCTGCTCCCTCCTCCTCGTGTGTTTTCCCAGAAACACAAACACACGCACAACACACACACACACACACACACACACGACACTCTCTCCTGTGCAAAATGAGAATTAGGAAAGGCATGTGCTATTTTTCTTCCTTGTTGTTGTTCTCCCTTACATAACCACGTGTGCACTGAGCGGCTTTGGCAGTGCCACTTCGGCTTTGCGGCGCAGGTGGAAACGGTGGGCGAAAGAAAGGAGGCAGAAACGACGACGAGTAACACTGGGCCACTTTGCTTTCCAACGCTTCGCTCCGCACAGGAGAGGGAACGCAGTCAGTCATGGCTTTGAAAGTTTTGTACAAATAAAACACCTGACAAACCTCCTGGAAGTCACCTAACCTGAAATGTAATCTCAGGTTTGTTAAGAGAACATTGGTGAACAAACAGAGTCATGAATATGAAGACTTACAACAGAACAACCACTAGTTGTGTTTTGAACAAATACGGCCGTCATGGGAGCATGACAAGACTTTGACACAAGGTTTCTAAAGTGTTTGCGTTTTTTTAGTTATTGGCGGTGGTTGTTGTTCCTAACCCCCACAAATACAACTCAACAGCATCAATCAGGTTTTTTTTTTTACCTAAAAGGCTCCGGTGTGTGCAAGGAAGATGAAGAGAGATTTGATTTTTGTCATCTTCACAGTTGAACAGCAATCTTCAAGAGAAGGAAAGTTAAGGGAGAATTAAAATACCTGGAGAAAGGATGGAGCCTTTTCTAACAGCAGAGTGTGCAAGTGAAAATGCAGGATTCTGACAGACTCCCGAGAAAAAGCGGCGAATGCCAAAACTGAATCAAAAAGTTCTTCGGCGTGATATTAGTTCAAGGCTGTGAACACTTATAGAACCAAATTATTCCACATACAGATTTGCTCGTATTTCAGTTTGTCCACGTATAATATGGCATTTATTCTGCTCAGTGTTGAAATGATCCTTCCTCTTTCCAAGATTCAGACAATATGCATTAAAATTTGTGGCTTTTTAAGGTGGGAAACTGCGAAAAACTTTAGAAGGTATCAATAACTCAATCTTTGGTTGCATCATTGTTGTATTCTCAATACCGATCCTTCCCCGCATGTTTTAAAAACCACAACAGACCGAGTGTTAGAATCCATGTTACGAGACACAACTTCACTGGAACAAAAAAGAAAAAGATTTTCTCAGACAGTTTTTGTTCACGCTCGCCTTCAAGTACCCGTGTCTCTCCCTCTAAGGTCGGGGCGACCTGATCGGCTCCGACTGCCTCACCCAGGAGGAGGTGATTAAGACCAACGCCTGCGTGAAGGCCCTCACCTACTGCGACCTGCAGTACATCAGCCTCAAAGGGCTTCGTGAGGTGCTCTGCCTCTACCCCGACTACGCCCAGAAGTTCATCACCGAGATCCAGCACGACCTGACGTACAACCTGCGAGAGGGACACAGCGCTGAGGTACAGCCGCAAGCTGCTGTCTGCAAAAAAATAAAAAATAAAATAAATAAAAATGCTGGTTTTGTTGGCAGTATAAAGAGAGGAGAGTGCAGGATTTTAAAAAAATATAACAAGTTTTCTATGACTTGTGTGCATGTGTAGTTCACGGTGAGTTAGGGCTGCTCTGTGTTTTACCCGGTTGAGATGATTTCCTGTATTTTGATTGGTTGAGGGGGTGCAGCACAAGGAAGGCAGTAGTCACTGAGTTTTTTAAGCAAAAATATGAATCCATTGAGATCAACAAACAAGGACCGCATTTCTAATTAAACTCTGAGAAATGAGAAGTTAAGGTTCGGGATAAGGACAACTTTGGCTCCTCGGATGGCTTGAGGTCAAATCGCTGGGTTAGAGATTGAAAAATGAATCACAACATACCACACAGTGTGCAGGACTGTTCTGTGCACACAAGCCATTACTCATATCTGTACATCTCGCTTCCAATAGGGGAGACCTTCCCGTAATCCTTCTTAAGTTTTGATTGAAAGTTTCAGAGACTCTCAAAGCTGCTGCTACTTCATGGCCTGCTCTCAGTATGACGCTTCAGCATTTTTCGCTGGAGCAATGAAGAGTGGCAAGCAAAAAGAAGTGCTTATTACAGTTTGTCACAAGCTTGAAGAAAAACAGACGAAGAGGTTCTCTGGTCTGATGAGACCAAAAGCAACCCTTTTGGTCTAAATGGAAAGTGCTCTGAGGCGAAACCGGGTGGAGGCAGCATCATGCTGTGGGGACAGGAGAACTGGTTAAGTCGATGGGCAAACATGGAAGAAAACCTTAGACTGAGGTGTAGGTTCATCTTCCTGCACCTCCGTCTCAGAATGGAATGGTTTGGATCAAAGCATATGTACTGAAACGGCCTAGTCAAAGTCCAGATTTAAATCCAATTCGCAAGAGCCAAGCTTACTGAGCTGGCCGCTGTTTTATAGAGCTGGTGGAGGCATAAACCCCAAAAGACTAGCAGAAACAAAACAAAACAAAAATTTCATTTGTAAAACGATTTATTCCTTTCTCTTCAACATTACACACTAACAATTTGCAACAAATATTAGAACCAGAACGAGAAGAGTCCCAAAAATGTACATTGCCGTTTGTGGCGCTAACACATTTGGCAAAATGTAATGTCTGCTGCTTGTTTCATAATGGGTGACCCGTGACGTTCTTATGATGTCAAGCACTTTGCACCGCCTGGCTGCTGAAATGTTCTACGCAAATAAACTTGACCTGACGAAATGCAGAATCGTCAAGCTTAAACTTGCACTCGTCCCCATAGAAACGCAGGAGAAAAGCCGTCCTTAGCCAGACGGAGTGTAAAATCCCCTCCGCATGTCCCACCTCTGCTGATTAGCCGTCTCCTCGTTCGCCGCACTCTCTTGTGTTCTCATCAGACGCCGAGATGTCAGAAGATTTGTCCGTGGAGCTGCGAAGACAACCGACTTTCCGGTTACCATTTAATTTGCTCTTTCTGGGTACCGCTTATCCACCTGCTGCTATCAAGAGCTTTTAACGGCCTGCTTTCATTTTAATCAGCAAATTCATAGTGTTTCCACCAGCTAAATTACAGTGATCCAAATTACTCTTAATGCTTTTGTTTTTGTTTTTTTTTTTTTTTGTTAGCTGATTGTTGATTGCGCCTTAAATCACATGCAGGACTGTGGGAAATGATTTGTACCTTCACAGATTTCTCCTGTTTTTCTTTTGTTTTCTTGGTGTCACACTTAAATGATTCAAGTGAGTAAATTAAATACTTAATTTAAAAAAAATGATGTGGAGGATTTTTGACCCACTCCTCTTTCCAGAAAGTTTTTTTTTTTTTTTTTTTTTTTTAAGCAAAATTTCCAAGCATGAACAGCTTGTTTAAGGTCACACTAATCGTCTCAAATGGATTTCACAGTTAGAATCTGCTTTATTACACACGAGTGGCCGCTCAATGTGCCATCTTCAGTGGAAGAGTCCAAACGTGATTAAAGGAGCTCCAAAACCTTCATTTTTACACAATCCGAGTGTGCTTTAGATTAAGGTCACAAACTTATAGCTTATATGCCTTTAGCCAGGGGTCAAGTGAGGTCTGCAGGGTTCAGGGTTCGTCTGTGACCTCCTGGATCAATCGCTGATGCGTTCTCTGGAGTAACTTTGGTTGGCCGGCTTTTCCTGGGAAGGTGTTCCATGTTTTATTTGTGAATGAGAAACTGATTTTCTAACCAAAAGTGGCATTTCACAGCTCTCCACTCTTTACTTCTGACATCCGGATCCCACTTTTGCTCAAATGGAGATGTTTGATCAGGGTTTATTTTTCTACCTTCACGACCGCTCACAGCGCCCTCTCTCTCTCTTAGACTTTTCTAATCTACAAACTCCTCTTCCTCCAGTTTTTTTTTTTTTTTACACAATGTCTTTGCAGTTGAGAAGGATTAGCCATCTGGTCTGAGTGTGTGTGTGTGGGGGGGGAGCAGAGGAATCCACGGCTTCTGCTTAAGAAGCCGCCAACAGATGACAGACACGAGCTGCGGATTCAGATGCTGGGAATCTAGCGTCGGATCTCAGCTGTAGCCTACACATGAATGACCAGCTTCTGTTGGAAACAGCTAGGTCACATTTTCTCTGTGAGTAAACATGTTAATTAGAGCGGTGATTCCAGGGAAGCATCAAGAAAGAGGGAAATATGCACCCTTGGCTTAAGGATTAACGTATCACTGCAGCATGTTCCAAGGTTTATTTTTTTCACCTCATAAGTGCAGGTGGATTCCCAATAAACGGAAATATCACTAAGAAGTGATTTTGCTTCAGTGAAACTAATTTGATATGGATTCACGGCACACAGACTTTGATATTGCAGAAGTTGACAGAGTGCTGGGTCTAGAAATATTAACGGGAAGTTGAGTGGAGGAAGGTAGAAGAAGGTGGATAACCACTTCCAAACTGCTGAAAACGATTCACTAAAAGAGAAAGCTATACGGTAAAATGCATAAACTTACATAGATGTTATGTAAGGTATTGGCAGCTACTATTTTAACATCGCTTAAAATGAGAAGCCCATTTTTTCAAATGGTTTTATTTTGTTTACAGACGACGCTGTTTGATTTCAGAAATCATAATCTCACAGGTGCAACTGCGGGTTTGGTGTTGTGGAGCCAAATTTTGGCTCTCAGCCGGGAGGTAAGCAGGTGGAGAGCAAGAGATGGCTTTAATTAAAAAGAAAAAAAAACTGCACATCAACAGGAGCAGCTCTTATTTTGAAACACTGCCAGCCAGAACAAAGCAACGCTCAGTATGCAAGGATGCAATACAAGAAACCTGAAGTATGAAGTTTCACTCACCTCTGCATGCTAAATGCTTATAGGGGCTGACATTGCTTTTTTTTCTGATTAACATAGCAAACAATTCTTTGTCCAGTTGGGGGACATTAATAGACTGTGTGCAAAGTGTTGAACTGTCACCCCAAGAAGGTTAACATACGCTGTCAGGACTTTATCAAAATAAAGCAAATTTTAGATACACTTTTATGTGTGGCAATAATATAAATAATAAACATTGTGAATATAAACCGAGTAGACGAACTAGAAGCGTGCAAACCAAGCTGGAGCCACAACCAGCAGCCAGGTGGAGGTTATTCACCCAACTCTTTTCTGCCCTGATGCTCCTTCCACTCATTGCCCGTCTTTATGCCAGCTGAGCTGATCTCCTGACTTTGGCTTCATGTCTGCGAGAGAGTGCTGTCAGTCCTCTAATTTCATTCGAGCTGTGCTATATGAAGCCCCGCTGCATTAAAAATCTTTGTTTTGTGATTTATTTGCACAAAATCACACCTGCTCAGCGTTTCATTTGATAAAGAGCAAATATGACTGTGTTGAAAACAGTTATAATCTTCTTAAAATCTGGGCAACAGAAAAAAATAGAAAAAGGGGAAATTGCCTGCATAGGAGAAAGCATATTACATGCAACATATATATGCACGTGCAGGGAATTCAGTGGTGCATCCTCAATCGACCGCGGTGAGAGACTAAAAATAGCGCCGTCAGATGGGTGGGGGAGGGACAGGGTCATCCCTAACTGGATAAAAATAGAGCAACAACCAGATGGAGACAAGATGATAGAACATCAGGAATGAAGGGAAGTGGCAGGGGAGGGGAAGAGGAAGAAACTCGCTGATATTTGCATTCACGTGCCACCACACAGAGTCACAGCCGTGTCTTCGCCGCATCTAGATCTATTAGACTCTTCTCCTGAAGGCTTAACCTCACCCCTTACCCTTACCTCAAGCCATGCTTCACCTTGAGATTAAATTATTAACATCATGCCACTGCAGTGGCCGCGATGAGACTGTGCAGAGAATCCCACATTACAGTTTCATAGACCTACATGGCGAAGCCCAGCAGATTTGTCCTTGCACAAAAGACGAAGGGTTCATCCTCGGTGTGGAATCCAAAACTGCTCCTGGCCGTATTTCAGCTCGCAAAAGCATGCATGGTGTCTGCATGTCACCATGCATGATCACCCTCGCAGAACGCACGCGCTTACACCTGAAAACATGCATTATTGTTTTGGCACGCTGCTTTTTGAGGTGGCACGTGCTGCTCTCACATAAACAGACACTTGATTCTAAACAGTCCCTTCTCCACTCACCCCCCCCCCACCACCCCCAACTCCCCTGCTCCTCCACAGGCAAACCTCTGCTAAAATTAAACCTCTGTGATCTATAAATACCAGTCGGGCATGTGAGCCAAGAACTGGATGGAGAAGACGGAAAACAGAGGGTGTGAGAATGGTGACAGAGGGAGATGGATCAAGAGTGAAGGGAAGAATGAGAGCTGTGTTTTAATCAGCTTTGAGAGAAAATGTGCCCAACCCCCCCCCCCCAAAAAAAAACAAACAAAAAAAACATGTCTGCATGTAGCAACATGCTGACTGCAGGTCCACTTTAATGCAACTTGTTGAGATTTACAAATTAAACGAGCCCCTTCACATTTTTCATCTTAAGAACTCAAACAATTTCCATGCCTGCTTGACTTTGAATGGAGATGCTTCTTTGCAGTGCAGTGCTGTCTGTAAGCTGAATGGACATCAGCACTAATGCGGCTCTTGTGAATGGCGTTCGTTCCCTTTCACTTTTACTTTTAGTGACTCAGCTGCTCCCCCTCCTGATCAAAAAGGGAAGTGACAGCAACCGAAGTCAGAGGCATGAGAGGTTTCAAAAATATGAGGTCAAATAATGAATTAAAAAAACAAAACACTATTCGTTGTGTGTGCTATTTTAGTAATATTAAGAGGTTGATCACTGTTGTCACACAAGTTAGGTATTTGGGTTTAAGGTGGCCTATTCAGTAAAAGTCTAACTGGTGGTGGAAACGCTCTTCTGAATTGACCAGAACACAAAATAGCACTCGTGGAAATGATGGAGCAGAGGCAACGGTACCAAAAGGAGGGACGCAATTAAACATTGTATTATATGTATTACATGCAGTGTTTTTGGATGACTTTATATTAAGTTGATCATTACTCTTGTTTTATCATAACTGTAAGTAAAAGAGGTTGTCTAACAGCAGCTGTTAGTTTGTAAATTGTTAAGAATATGAGAACCAGCTTTAGAAGAGAGGAGAAAAATGTCTCTCCAATTTGTGATTCCCTCCATCCAGACAGACTATGAGAGCAACGGAGGCCTTGTGAAGAAACTCCCCTCCATCAGGGAGGATGAAGAGGGCTCCGGGTCTGAGGGGGAACACTCCCCTCTGCCTAAGATCTCTTCCTTGGGGAGGTTGGGCCGAGGCCTGCGCTCTCCCCTGCGCTCCCCGCTGCGTTCCCCGCTGCTGCCGCCGCGACCTTTCAGGCCGATAAGTGAGCCGGCTCGGCCCTCCAGCCTGCAGATCCCCGTGGTGAGCTTCAGCTGCCTGCAGCCGGACCTCAGTCCTCGGTAAGGAGCCAATTAACTTCCGTCTCTGTTGAACTTCACCCCGGCATTGATCTGGGTTAGTGCGATTCAGTCATCTAGAAATTCTTTAATGATGCTTCTATGATTTAAAAATGCAAAGAACGGGTACCTGTGCATCTGTCTTACTGTTTTACCGTCGCATCTCTGTCTAGCATGGAAGTAAACCCATTCATAAACCCCAGAAGACGGACTGTGAATCTAGGCCAGTCAGACACACTCTTCAGGTCTGCAGATGTATGGAAGTCTGGCTGGTAATTGTCATGCAGGTGTGTGCTGCTTCTCTCCAACAGCCCATCATCTGCTGTCGCTGAGAACGACCTCTGACCTTCCATCTTTTGACAGCTGGACAACGTCTCAGAAAAGCTCTCCTTGTAATGGCACATTTTTAGGCAGGTGCAGGAAGTCTCTGGCACTGAGATTTAAAACAAAAATAGAGGCAGGTTACAAGGCTACAATGTTTTCAGGATCATGAAGCGTTTCTTCTTTTGTAAAGACTTGAGAAGTCTCAGTGGCTTTTTGTTTGCTGTAACCTGGACTCCACACTGGCACCACGCACTCTCACACCACATCAGGATGCAGGAACGATACCACAGGTATCGTCTGTGCAATATACTTTTCTGTCCATGACCTGGATGTCATCTGGGAAACTTTGCACATATATGGAATAACCTCTAACCATTAGACCACAATCCAAGGAACAGCTAAGCAACAGCAAAATCCTCAAACTCACAGTCCTCTGGTAGAGGAAACAAACTTGAAGCGAATCCACCCAGGTCATAAGGGTGAGTGTGAAGTTATTACGCCAGTTTCAGTCTCCCCATAGATAAGAAGTATCTTCACTAGCTTATCAGCTTCATTTGGAAGCCTGCATAGTTTCCAGTACCAGCAGAACCAGAGTAGACCCATCATCACTCAGCCACTACCATGCCTCCAAATGGGCACGATGTTCTTTTCAGCATAAGCTTCATCTTAAAACTGACAAGTTTCAGTTTTTATTCTGGTCTCAAAACCTTTTGATGTAGTTGTTAGTAAACTGGAGGCGAGTTTTCTTGTGCTTTTTGGGTCTATGGTGGTGTACGGCTTGGAGTTCAAGCATGAAATCCTTCAAGACAGTAACATTCAATCAGGAGTTTGTTGTAACCAAGTGATTCCTCAGAAATCTGCAGGTGGAAGTTAACTTCCTCTGTTGGCCAAATGCAGGTGTTGTAACTTCTGTTCTTAGCAAGAAATGCTTCCTACTGTATTTCTAGGAAGATTCAGTGACTTTGTTTAGTTTGTGACCTCTTCTCTGAATGTTTTAGAGAATTATATCACCATATATTTAACATGCAACAAAATGTTACAATGAGCAGTCCAGGTATTTGAGGTGTTTTACTCCAAATACAGATGATGGGGCCAATAAACCCATTTATTGCTCCTGAAACTGGGTTTTATTTGCAAAATGCCTGCTTTTTTTAGATGAATTCTGTGTAGGGGATTAAATCATTTTCGGCACAACTATAAATGCTGCTTCTCAGGAATCACCCAGGACTCAGACATAATATGCTTTGGTTGTAAATTCCTGCACAGACAATAACAACGCTACCATTAGCACTGCCACCTTTTTCTGCAAACTGTCTCATTAGCATAAATTGACTGAGGCTATTCCTGCTCCCAGAGGGACGGACGTTGCTTTCGCCGCCCTGAGGAGAAGCTGTTTTGAGTCCTGCCATTAGGAGAGGCAGTGGATTAAATCATGAATCAAGTCGAGAGTAAAAAATTTAATTGAAATGTTTGCTGATAGTCTCTGGCTGTGCCTCAATTATATCTCTAATTAGAACTTTAATAGAGCTCTGTGGGATTGGTTTATTATTACAGCATCTCTACAGCACTAATGACGACCCTCTACTCTCTATCAAGTCTGGTGCTAAATCTAATTAGTGTTTTGTTTTTGTCTGCTGTGGAGAGTAAGCGTCTTTTTTGCGTTAATAAGGTACATTTCAATTCTAGTTAAATGCCGTGTGTGCCGTTATTTTTAATGATCTGCTGCCCCCATGTGGAACTTATTTCGTACTGCATCATAGTTTTTTTTTGTTTTGTTTTGTTTTTTTAACCAAGCTAGATTCTCGGTCACTGACAAGGATCTCTCAGTTTGAAATGACTTCAGATCTTTTTTTTTGCTACGAATCCTCAGGTTTGTGGACGGGATTGAGACTGAAAACCACACCAGCTCAGCTCAGAGGTTTGACTTTTCCCCCAGTGCGACGCAGAGTTTTCTGCCCAGGCCTGATTCAGCCACTCCAGGTGACAGTTTGCACAAAAAATGACTACAAAAAGCAACAGATAAGTCGATCTACGTTCAACAGCTTCCGGTTTTAACTCACTGTTATGTGTACCCAGGAGCCCAGGATGGAGGTGACACCATGGAGACTATAGAAAAGCTAAAACATGAGGTAAAATGGAGATTTAATTTATTGTCTTATTTCAAGTGTACAACGGTGTTTGTACTAGAAACTAGATCAAATATTTGATAAGATTTTGTGATTTTTGCCATGCAGATTTGAATGAAATCCTAATAAAACATCATACGGCTGCTGTTTTCCCTGTATTCTTCCTTTACCTCATTAACTGCACAGTGATTTGCACAAATGCACAACAACTTGCAGTGTTTCTCCTCCATCTCTCATCTGTTTCCCTAGATGTGCGTCCTCTCACGCCAGGTAACAGCTGTGAGTCAGGAGCTGCAGGAAATGACCCGCCTCCTCAAGCCTCTCTTCCACAACTCGTCCACGCTGCTGATGCCCTGCACTGTGACTCCGCCCCCCAGCGTGTCCCCTCGCTGCTACTCGCCAGGCCCCGCAGTTTTCACCCAACAGGCTCCGGCGGATCCGCCGGACGGACGAAACGAGGCGGACCTCCACTCACTCAGGCTGGACACGGGCGCTGAATTTCAGGGGCAGTTTGATCCCCTCCGTTGCTCCCTAACCATCTCCCCTCCCCTGGCCTCCCAGCAGACCCACCCCGCCGCTCCCCCGTTCTCTCATCGCTCAGCTCCCCCTTCGCTCAACAGCTCCCCTCATGAGCACGCCGCTGTGTCGCACCCCTGCCTTTCGTCCTCCATCCCCTCCCTCCCATCGGTCACCACTCCCCTCCTGGTAGATTTATCAGAACCAGGCACCAAGCTGCAGACCCTGACCCTCCCAGCAGCATCCCACTCACACATCCAGCCCTTTTTCCAAACCTCCAGCATGGCAACAACAAACTCCCAGATGCCCATACTGAACCTGCATGATGTGCAGCTCAGCTTCGTCGATGAGGGACGGCCGTCAGTGTGACTGGACTTTAAATCAGATCTGAACCGACGGAGGCGACACGACTTACTGCATGAACAGTCTGCCCGAAGTTTGCCATGTTACAGTGTAAATATGATGTTTTTAAGCTGTTCTCATGAGCACTCTGTATGAAATCTGATAATAAACTTGCTAAGCAGTTTTACTTCACGTGTTTGGCACTTCAGTGGTTTTAGAAACAAATGAAGGGAATTCTGGGAATTGGAGGAAGTAAAGGTTGTTCCCATCCTCAGGTTTGAATTATTAACTTTACAGATGCTCGTCTTTGTTAAGTTTGGGCGTTTAATGATTTATTTTAACTATTTTTGTCCAGAATGGTGTAGCTACGGCTGCCTGGTGGCGCAGTTGGTGACACTGTTGCCTTGCAGCAAAAAGAGTCTGAATGTGAACTGCATTTAAAACCAGAATTAGGTGCTTAAGTTTGAGTTTAGCTTTTTTTTTAGTATTTGTTTTAAAATCCTCAGACGGTCGAAACGACGTATACAGGCTTCAAAAAAGTTGAAACCAGCAGTTTAAATACACTGACTAGGAGAAAAAAAAAAACAATTTTGTTCCTTATTCCCATGACAAATTGTGTCACTCTAGACTTTTGTTTTTTGTTTTCAGTTAGTTCGAACTACCAAAATTATTTATATTCCCTACGTTCCAATGGCTTAACCAGAAGAAAATAAAGTTTTCAAACAAAAACTCATAAATCTGGTAACGACCTGGAGGACTTAAGAGGCAAATATCAAGATTTGCATGTTAAGTGTGCACACACTTACACAACTACGCACTGAAATACTGCAGTACTCTAATCAGATATTTAATCCCTCAAACTGAAGTGTTTTTTTAAGTTCTGAAGATGCAGGGTCACACGAGGATTGTTGTTTGTGGTCTCCTTTGATGTATATTCGCTTGTGTTTATGAAAAGTCTTATTTTGGCCTCTTTTATGCCATCTGAGCCCTCTGTAATTCAGACAAGTGCTTTGTCATGGGAACCAGATCCAAAATATGACTCCATGGTTCCACTGCTGCTCGTGTTTCTTCACCCGCCCCCCAGAGTGAAGATGAGGAATTACTCAGCGAAAAAAAAAAAAGAGTTCAACCACTGACCACTGGAAACCTCACACTCTTTGATGATTGTACACAATTTCAAACAAAAAGAGGTTCTCTGTTGTCTTGGGTTTCTCATGTGGTGGGAGGGAAGAAAAAAAAAATCAACTTGTCAGCTGCCTGCGCTCTGACTAAACCGTAACATCAACAGACGCCTCTAATGATGATTTTCCTGTTTAAATTTATGCTTAGATTAAGAAAAGAGAGGAACAAATTAACAGTTGGACTGCTTTAAATCAAGTCAGGTAAGTGGAACACAATCACATCAATGAGGAACAACCCCACTTTTAACTATCAAAATATGCTGTAACACATATTTATGTAATTTCCGTTTTTAACTTAATAAATTGTACTTTTGAAATATAAAAATATGAAGAAATTTTTAATAATAAAAAGAAATCAGAAGTTACAGTTCTGGCAAGTTGTGAATCCAAGCTTGGAAACGCAGCACCCTCATTGGTTCAACGTCGTTACCACGGAGTCACCACAGTGAGGCAGCATTTCTATTTCTACCATCTACTCCAGTCTGGGGTCCTGTGTGGGTTTCCTGCTGGATGAACATTTGTTAGGGGAGAAATGACAACTATTTTTGTTAGAGCTGTACCAGCAAACAGGAAATCTCTCTATTTTTGAGTTAAAAAAAAAAAAAAAGATTTGAGGTTATAACAGCTGCGTATGCACATCTAGTTTATTGTGTCTTGTTGTTTCTCCCGCAGTTATTTAAATAATAATACAGTACAGTCTGTGTGTATGTGCTTCTGTACGTGTGGAATGATGAACTACAGTGGATCAATGCACTGATCCATCATCACTGGGATTTACATTTTTTAAGTGAAATGAAATCCGAAAAGAGCGTTTTGAACCACTGAGAAATCGTCTGAGCCTTTTCCACCTTAACCTCAGGTAAGATGCTTCTGATCTGCCATCTCTGTTGCCGCTGTACGTTTTTTTCCCTTACTTTTTCCTGCCACCTAACTTTCCATTCACCAGCTACATACAGCATTGCATAAAGTTTCTTCAATGTCTTCAGCAAAAAAAAAAAAGAAGCAATTTCCCCAATTAATTGTGCTACTGTAATTAAGATGCATACTTCCATCTGGGATATTAACCCTATATGTCTATGTTAAACATAATACAATAAATATATATACATTTCTTTTCATCTATGTGGTTGCTGACTTGCCTCCTACTTCTGGCACTAACTATAAGACAATAACATTATTTTGTAGCTGTATTGATTTTATTTTTCTAGCATTGCATTTTTTTTCCTTTGGAAAATAATCTTGTGGTATTGAAAATGTTATTGATTATCAAGTATTTTTCTTAGTATCAGGACCAAGTTTGACAATTAAGGTTCACAACTAATTTCCCCCCCAATCCCCCACTCTGTATACACAATGCTATTTCCTTATCTCTAACACATCTTTTTACTTAAGAATAGCTTCAACAACATGTGAAAATGATTTACTCTGACACTATAATGCAACCAGACCCTCATGTCCTTAGTGAGCACACACACACACACACACACAAAATAAAATGAAATAAAAGTTCATCTAAATTTGTTATTTCCTGACTTTAAATGTTTAATGTCAATTAGAGTTATAAAGATATAAAAACGAGCAAATCAGTACTGGAAGTTGACGTTTCTGATCGTTTTAAGTGCTTGTTCCTAAGTTCATAGGCAGTGTGTAAGTTAGGTAACATAAACACAATCAGGAGAGCCTGATGATGAACAACATGAGTCTCTGCTGAAGCAGGTTAAGACCCTGGCTTGCTTTCATTCAAGCCTTGGGAAGCCACTGCTGAGCCTACATGATGCTGAGTGACTTGCGGTGGAATGTCAAACACGTTTAAGATGATTCTGCACAGGTGGGGTGTTGGCAGCGCCGAAAACCACAGAGGAGGCAGACGGGCTGAGTGGTAATGATAGGTGACGATTCCTCCATCTTAAATAAATCAAAAAGTGCTGACCACGCTGTTGGTTAGCAGCAGGCCTGTGATTTGGACAAGCCAGTGATGAACAGACCGCGCATGTTTGGGAAATCCTGATCAGGATGGCCTAATTTTTGTTGCCCTCCTTAAAAAGAGAAGAATATATATATTTTTTTGATGATTTATTAGCTGAGGCATTTTAACCTCTGACCAGTCATGTTATTTTTTTTCTCCCTCTGTTCCCAGTCATGCCGGGCCAGCTGCCACATACTTCCTGCAAATGAGTAACAACATGGATCCTGTGAAGTCATTCCCTTAAAAAAAAAAAACCACACAATATGCGGAAAGACTAATAACAACTCATGAAACAATTGAAATGTACCTACTAAAATAGATCATAAAACTAAATACTAGTCCTTTATAAAAGAAATCAAGAGAAAAATGAAAAATTAGGTGATCTTTTAAACAAAAAGGTACTCCTGACTCAGTGTTTAGCTGCTTCTCTGCTGCACTCTTTATTTTTTTTGACATAGAAAGTACTGCTGGTCATGCGCTTTACTGTTTACTTTTGTTTCTATTATAGGGAGCGCAATTGACAGAACCATTACTGTCATTATATTTGTGTTTCTCTGAATGTCGTCCCTTTCCAAAAGAAAATCCTCCTGACTCAGCACTCCTGTGTTAACCTGTGTCTCTTATGGAAATATTGTGTAAGATCAATAAAAGGGATGTTTTAAGCGGAAAGATCAGGTTTCTGAAAAATATATTCATTCTGTACTTGGTTGGGGCTCACTGCATCAATGCGGCGTGGCGTGGAGCTTGTGGTTCTGCTGAGGCATTTGGAAAGCTGAGGTTGTTTTGACGTCATCTTCATCTCCGCTTTCCAAAATGAGTGAGAAAAATTATTTTTCACGATATTCTAGTTGTTGTTTTTGTTGTTTGTTTTTTTAGATGTACATATAGGTGTATGTTAATGAGTGCAAAAGAATACATTACAAAAAAGTGTCCGAAATTAAAAGAAACACTGACTGCACAAAGGATTGTGGGAAATATTGTATTAAGGAAACAGGAATATGAACATTTCAGCCTGTATCCAAAAAAAGTGGTGTCAAGGAAATTAAACTATGTTTTATGGTTTCCCATTTCACCAGCAGAGGGGACAAAGTACTCCATCTGAGAAGCCAAGATAAAACTTCTAAAAAATGGTCAAAACTTCAGTATTTTCTTGAAAATTATGGATGTTCAGTCAGATGCACCCACT
The DNA here is from genome assembly GCF_001443285.1 of Poecilia latipinna. Classification (NCBI taxonomy): domain Eukaryota; kingdom Metazoa; phylum Chordata; class Actinopteri; order Cyprinodontiformes; family Poeciliidae; genus Poecilia; species Poecilia latipinna. Next base: position 448,093 of record NW_015112985.1, read on the forward strand.
TCTAATTATACAGTATCAAGGTGTGACGTTCACATATTAATCACCTTCCATCATATTTCCCCCCCACCCTCCTCCTGTTCTCCTGCCATCACAGCATCTGGGACATTAATAAGCTTTTCTAAATCTGTCATCACATTACTCATTTATGGTTTGAAATAATAAAGAAGCGCTTTGAATTCCTACAAGATCTCAAGCTAAACATTTACTTGGTGCTTTTTTTTTTGACTTAAAGGAATGTTGTTGTTTTTCTTGTTTGGAAGGAAAAAAGATGCAGTTGTTCATACATGTTGTTTTGCCTCAGGATTTCCCTCCCTCCACTTGCTCCCTCCCTCCTTTCTCTACATGTGTCATTTTACATCTCCTTACCCCGTCGGCAGCAGCAGTCTGCCCTTGTCACTCCTCCTCTGTGCATCTCCTGCTCTGCGTTCTGTCAAGAAAAAGGGGGAAACGTTGGGAAATTCACATTTTGTTTTCAGGCTGGATTCACTCGTTTTCACAAATGGATGGAGTTTGTCGCCCGGCGTGCACAGTGACTTCCTAAAAAGTGAGTGAGTCTTTGCTGGAAACTTTTCTATCAGGCGTGAAATGTGCTTGTTTTTTTTCTTGTTTTTTTTTTTATGAAGCACATATGTGAACTTATAGAAAAGCCTGCAAAATAAGAATTATTCCACTGACTTTATGGCAATATTCTGTTTCTTTCTATGTAACTGCATATGGATTGAACCTGTTTGGTGTTTTGACATTTGTTATAATTTGGCAGCCGCAGGCAAATGCATCATGTTTTTTTTTTTTAGATGTTCTAGATTTCAAAACAGAAAAAAAATATATATTGTATTTTTGTAATCAGTTTTTATTTAAACAGTTATTCTTCTTAACACTTAAATGGTTGGTTACTATACAATACCTACTGTCTGCTTCTGGTTGACACATTTTCAAAATTTAAGAAAATATAAAAATTAGATGCTGTGTTTATTCTGAAAATATGCTTAATAAAGCTTAGCATAAAACAGAGGGGGTACAGACAGACCAATACTTCAAAACCTAAATAGTCCTAGTTTTAAAGCACAAAAAAGGGGGCAGTATGGCAATAAATAAAATTTTGTCCAAAACTTGACTCGAGTGAAGAATATTTTATAACAAGATAAATTGTTTTTACTCAAATTTACTTAAAAATGTGCAATTTAACTTCTAGAAACCTGAATATTTAACTTTTTTAATGTCAACAATCACTTACCCATTAACCGCTCCCCCTTTTAATCCTACAATTGGTTAAACGCAGCTGCAGCTAATAAAATTATTAATATGTCTGATTAAGCATTCGTCTAAGCATTAATAATTAGTCGTTTTGTTGTTTTTTCCCTCTCACATTAGGATTACATTGTGATTTCAGTGCTCCACTTGGCACACCTGGATCAAACGGAGCCATTATTAGCTTGATTTTATTAGCCGCAGCTGTGTGTTTTTGTAGCACACCGAGCTCTGTTTTTATTTGGCGCTGCCTCTGGACTGACGACGACCATACAGTGAGTGATGATGAGCATTTATGTATGCCGGATTTTATATAAGGACATGAACATTTAGGAAGCGTAGTAAAGATATTAATTTGCCTTAAATTAGCTGTTATCAGTGACTTTTTCTCTAAAAATACAGATTATTTCAAGGGAATTTGGTATTTATGGGAAAACTGGTAATTTGTTTTGATTAATTTTTCAAGGTAAAGTAACAATGAGACTAATGAAGCTTATCGCTTAAAAGTGCTTAAAATTCTCAAACATATATAAAATAAAAATGTCAAAAAGCTAGCACTTAAAAGATAAGATGTTTTTATAGCTTTGCTTTGAAACGTTCACGGTTGAATAACCCAAAAATTACCTTTTTTTTTTCTTTTTTTTATTTTTTATTTTTTTGCTAGAACAAAAAAGGATGAACTGTGGCATTTGAAATACGTCATTTAAAATAAGAATATGAGTAGGCTATAATATATAAGTAAACTATAAGAATTTGGTCAGTCATTCCAAATAAGTTAAAGTAGCTTATTAGGGGGAGAAATGCTGAATTTTGAAGTGCTTTGATATTTGTTTCACCATATCAGCAATATCCCATTCTCTTTTTCATAAATTCACGTGGATTCAGTCAGCATATTGATATTATTTTCATTTAAAGTAGATATATGCTTGGTGTGTGTAATTATAATTGATCCACAGGAGAGCAATAAAAATTTTCTAGGCCACTAATCTCATCTAATAACTGATTCCAATTCTAGAATTTTCTGTCTTGGCTATTTTACCAACTTGTTTGTTTGAATTCTCTGAAAACTTTCCTACCAGGTTTAATTAACCTGCTATCCAATTAAAATCCCTTTTAAATCATCTGAACTCACTCAGGAGAGATTTCATCAGACCCAGACCCCCGGAAAGACCCTTAAACCTCTGCCACACACACTTTGCATTAAACCCCTGTCTTAATAAATCAACTTTTATGTGCGCTTTGTCAATCAGCGGCTACCGAGTGCATGACATTTGTCCTCCATGTGCGCTAGTAAAGGGAACACAGTCTGTGCTGGGAGTGTGTGGTCTCTTGAGCTGTACACCCACCTAATATGTTGCTTGAAGTGGGTTTTATGTGCGTTTTAGGCCGCCCAAAACTTAAATCAAGGCTTTCATTCTGAGTGTTTATTCAATTAACATTTAAATAGATAGTAATTAAGTTGAAAATGTAAGAAATAAAATGTGAAATGGTCCTTTAGTGTTTCTATTCTTTTTGATATAGGCTCTCGTAGTTCGTAGCTCTGCATGTTTTTGGGTCCCCTCACGAATGACTCAAGCTTACAGCATTTTTTTTAGAAATTTCCAGAACATTTTCACCCAGAAAAAAAAAAAAGGGTGGCAAAAAATTCTGTATTATTCTAATGTGTGTCATTGATGGATTCCATACCATCTTATTCAGCAGTACTTCCATCATTGTGTCAGACGTTTCCAAAGAAGAAGGCTATTTTTCTTTTTTTTTTTTTCTGACCTCTTAAAATTTTTTACGACACTCCTTTTAATTCAAGTTGCATATTTATTCCTCATGCAATAGCTTTCCTTGTGTGTTCTTCAAACACCACAGCCATCCTTCTTTTTTTTTTCTGTTCCCACATTTTATGTCTCCCTCATTAATGGCTTGATAATTGCTCTCGTTAGAGGAGGAAATATGAAGCAGGGGAGAGGTGGGGGGGCTGAAGGGATGGGAGGGGGGTCGGGGGCTATTATAATCCATTACCCCAAATATTCCAAAAACGTGTTTATTAGAAGCAGATGAAACTCAAGCTGAGGGAGCACTTTGTATGTCTGAGCTGCATCAAACCTTTCCTGCGCTGTACTAAAATGCATATTTGAGGGCATTTACTGAGAAAAAGTAAAGGAGGGTAAGGAGGGGGGGCCGATGAGTTGACTGGAGAAGATTTTAGATGTTTTGTATTTTTTTTTTTTTAGGCTTTTGGTGGAAGGGGTCATTAAATCAAGATAAAGGATTGATGGGTGAATTAGAAAAGGCAGCGTGGGATGGACAGCTGCACCCAGAGGGACTCTGATGGGAGGAGAGCGGCCTCTCGGTGATGCAACATCTGTTGTGGAGAAACATAAGAGGGAGGACATTTTGGCCACACACTTGACTACAACGTGCAACTAAAGTGTAAAACTCAACTGTAAAATGATCATTTGATTGTATTTAGGCATTTGGGAGCAGTGAATCAAAAAACACGTATTTGATTCAGAACGGAGAGCTTTAAATACGTTTATTTCAACGTAATGATTGAGGATTGACTCCCTGGTCCTCTCTTCAGCAACTCCTGCCGAGTCTGGCTAGTATTAACTTTGTGTGAGATTTGAGCCCAGACTCAAAACTGCTGTCATTTGTGGAAGCAAAACAACACAAAAAAAAAGAGGAAAGAAGCGTTTAGTTTGTTGTTGGCCCTTTGTTTCTTTTGGGGTTTTTTTTTTCTGATTTTGATTGTTAAAGAAATGTAGAAAATCTGACTTCTGTCAATTCTAGACAGTTCAGGTATAAGACTGTCACGGTCTTATATCAGGTTCAGCAAAAGAAGATATGATCTAAAATTGTTCCCATTGCAGAAATAAAATTTACATCCAGACATTTATCTTTTGTTGCTGCAAAAACTGAAGAAACGACAAGCACCACTAAAAGTAGTCATATTTTGGTAAATGTGCGTTTTAGACAGAATTTGTTTTACTTTTCTGCTCTTTATAGAGTAATGCAAGTTTAACAAACTGTTATTAGCCGGCTAGTTGGGCTTTCTGGTTTGTTAGCTAGCCGGATGCCTGCTGTAGCTTTAAAGTTGCTTTAGAAACAATGAGTGATGAGTTGCGTTCCTTTAGTTTCTCCATCACTGCATGACAACTGCAAGTGACCAGAATGGGTAGTATCCCCTTTCTTTTCAGCCAGCTATCTGGCAGTGTGCAGCAACAAGTGCGGCTTCTTTGCCATCTAAAAAGTAGTAAAGGTCAGAGAAATACTGCAGTTTTGTAGTTAAAACTTTACAAAAATTGGATGTTTTGTAAAGGTTTGTGTCTCTGCAGTGAATAACAGTAAATGTTGGCCAAAGTATTTTCCATTCACATTACATGGACTTGCAACATGCTACATTAAAATTTCATTTCATACAGCTTCATATGCCATTTGATCACATCTTTAAATACTTTTTTGGGAGGTCTCAAACTATTAAAGGCGATTTATAACTCATTTTGCAAATGCGGCTCATTTAGCCACTTCTGCATCTGATTTAAACATCATTGTTTAATGTTTCTTTTAACAGAAATTAAGTCGGTCAGAGCAGAAAGCAGCGTTATTTTCAGGTCCTGAAGTCAGATTTAGATCTCATTAATTATTCCAGATGATCATAAGTTGTAAATCCACCTTTTAAAGTATCTTGTATTTTATAATTTTACAGGAAAAAATTTAAATCTTATGCCCGAGTTCCAACAATTTGAGTTTTCTAGAAAGTAAAGAAAAGCAAAGGCATGTTTTGGTGAGTAGTTGTTTAGGAACAATGGAGAGGGAACAATTGTTCAACTCAGGTCTTAGATTTCAATAAACTGATACTTTCAACAAAGATTATTGCATTAAAATTCATATACAAATACTTTTGGGTAAAAAAAGAAACAGCTTTATGGGTTTGATTTCTATCAGCAGGATTAGGAACTTGGACTTCGGCGATACTGTGTGCAGGTTGAAGCTAAAGAAATCCTTCCAGAAATGTGAAGATCAAATACAGAGACTTAAAATGACTCCTTGAGCTCAGTTGTATTTATTTGTAACTACAGTGCATTGTTATAATATTCCGTCCACGCCTTAAACGCCTTCACGTCTTTCATGGTAGCCTGTTGTGTACTCCTGTGTCTAAACAGAGGATAATAAACAGTTCTGTATTTAGTCTGCTGTGGCCGTCCATGCCTCCTTTTTCTGTAAATAACTAAGATATTGGTTGGTTGTATTGACTAAAAAAAAAAAAAAAGAAGAAGCAGAGTAAGATTATATATCGTCTGTGAGTAAACGTATGAGCAGTCTCATGTCACAAGTGACGGTTCTGCATATGCTATTAAATCACGCTGGTGTTTAAGTTTTAAGACTGTCCCTCATACAATGGCTGTAATTATCGGGCCTTTTCTCGAGTTACGACCGTAGATCTTCCCTTTTCTCCAACAGCGTCCTACACCGTGCTGGGCGCTCCTTTCAAAAGTTATCCTGGGATGGAGCAGTGCGGAGGAATGGGAGGGGGGCCGGAGAGCCCGGACCTTCCTGACCAAGCCAGTCCGGAGGAAAGGGGGGCAAAACCCGAGAGCCCGGCCTGCAGCGGACCCCCACAGTGCAAGATGAGCCGCCTGGAGGTGAACGGCAGCCCGGCTAACCCGCAGATCCAGCAGAACGGCAGCACACCACTGAGACCGCTGGGAGGTAAGGTGGCAAGGATTCCACACAGAGACCAGCACGAACATCTAAATATAATATTTTTAGATGTGAAATTCTCTTGTACTTGAGCATAAGCAACAAATCAAAGAACTCGCATGATAAATTAATATTAGTGCAATAATCAACAGCTGCTGTTAAGAGAGATGCTCACCTTTTAATATCGATGAAAAGCGTTTTGAGAAACGCCTCAAATATTTGACACCCAGTATGACCCAGTTAGTTTGAACTAAATGCCACTTTTGCCTGTTTTCCCCATCTAAACACTTTTCTTTTCTTTTTAAGTGCAATTTTGGTTACTGAAACTTCATAATCTAATTTACTTAGTTTCAGTTGTTTTATTTTGAACATTTCAAATGTTTTCCAGTCCCAGTAGGGTATTTTTGTTTTTTTTTTAGAATTTAAAGGTTTTTTTTGTCTCTATACTTGCATTAATAAGCCATTAATATAATATTAGCTTAAAATAGTCTCAAAATAGTGTTGTTTATTGCAATTCTAAAACTTCATAATCTACTTAAATTATTGTTCTTTGGAAACTAAAGTTGTTTTGATCATTGAGTGGGTATACTTGTAATAACAGACCATTAATATTATCACAATTGTTAAAAATGATCTCAAAAATAATATTATTTTATTGCAATAATTTCTGGAACAATTTATCGTCCAGCAAAGTTAGTTACCGTGACAGGCCTGTTTGGCATGAGGACTGGAAAAATGACCGGAGAACTACATCTGCATTTGCTATACTATGTCCAAATTAGAAAAGTTTATAAAGGAGTGACTGTGTATTTCCTTTTAAAAGTAAGAAAGGAAACACATGTTTTTGAACAAAGTTTGAAACAAAAGCAAAATTAAATGCTGTAAATATTTGACCAGAAATTAAAATGAAGTTCAGCTTTATTGAGCTGAACTTCATAAACTCTTATTTCTGACTCTGTCAGGTAAAAGTGATGATACTGATGTAAAAGTCAAATATACAGAAAAAAAAGCACTTTTTTTATTTATTTATTTTTTATTTACCAGGGCAGCAAATTGACCAGAATACACACATATCGCCCTAATCTAGAGAACATGATCATGCATCATTACACAAACTATCTGTTCACACACGGACGCGTTCTGCCGCCGCCTCCCTCCACCCTTCCACCGAGCGGTCTGGTTATTGGCCGATGGCGTGCCTGGTGCTGCTGCGGCTTTGGCTCCGGCTGATGTGTCCCGTTCTCGTCAGGAGAAGGATTGATTGCTTGCTAATTAACAGCTCCTGTGGGACAGACTGGTGGACTGGATGGGTGTGAACTGCTGCACAGCTCTTCGGCGCTCTGAGTGCTTGCCCAAAAAAAAAAAAAAAAAAAAAAGGAAAAAGAAAAACCCAAGTCCGGCCCAATGCACTCTGAAACCGGTTGTACCGCTGGAGTTGTGGCGCTGCTCCTGAGTCCTGGATGAAGTGCTTTAATAGTGGTTCTGGAAGCGAGTTTTATCCCATGTGGGTTTTAATATGTGGTTGAAGCATAAATGCAGTTGTGCAACGTTACGACAAAATGCATTCACACAGTCGTCTCCCCGGTTGTACAAAAAGACCACCAAGCTGGCTTCCTCCACAAACATGGACTGTACTGAGCAAATGACACAAACACAGAAAGGGCGACATTAGTGATGACTTCCGGAGAAATACGAGTCACAAATGAACTTAAAATAATCTGTTTTCTACGTATTGTAGAGGATAAGTGAGCCAGAACCTCTTCCTCTACATATTCTGCTGGATTATGTTGGGAAAAGATGCAATACTGGTGAAGGTTGTGATAAATTTGAAAAATGCAACTATTTTCTAGCCCTTCTTTAGATACTTAGACATTTTCAGCTGTTTCTTTGTTCAAACATGGCTCAAGATGATGCAGAGCTTCAGTATTTAAATCTAAAATCTAAAATGCAGGTCTGGATTTGACTAGGCCATCCATGCTCATGAAGATGCCTTGCTCTAACCCCCTGTGGTTGTGGGTTTAGTTTTGTTTGTCCTGTTTAAAGGTCAACCCATCTTCTCTGACCGGCTTCGCAGGAATTTCACAGAATAGAAATAACCTTTATTGTCCCTCAACTGGTCAATTCAGGTGAGTCAGCAGTAAAATGACTAGATTCACAAAAGTAAAAAAAAACAAAGTACAGTCAGGCCTAAATTACAGACTAAGAAAGTGTCCATAAAAAGCATGATGCTGCCACTACCATGTTTCACTGTAGAGATGGTGTGTTCAGGGTGATGTGCAGTGTTGGTTTTCCAACCCCTCAGCGTTTTTTTTGTTGGCAAAAAAAAAAAAGCTTAAATTTGATCTATTCTGGCTTGAACTTCTTTTGATGAGGCTTTCTGGTATTATGGATCTGAACGTTTCAGATTTTTCTTTGTTGGAAAATTATTTTTAAACAGTTTTTCTTTCTATGAATCTGTCACTTAAAATTGAAATCTGTGCTTGCAACGTGATCAAATCTGAGGATTTAAGGCAGGATAAAGTGTTTTAGCTTACCTTTTTCAAGTCTGCTGCAAACACTAGAATAGAAATGGCCTTTATTGTCCCACAAAGGAGAAATTCAGGTCAATTTGTGTCCCTGGAATCTCACATTTGGCTCTTTAAACGTTTGAATTAAAGACTTAGAATGTGGGAGAAAATGCAATATTTCCTTTAAAACGTGTTAATTTCCTATTTGTGAAAGGTGTGTTCACCTGCCTCTTCTCACGGCAGGTTTGATGATCCCCATCTACTGCGTGGTGGAGCACGCAGACGCAGCCGGCGACTGCGACAGCCGCAGCGATCGTCACGCCGAGTTTGTGCTGGTCCGTAAAGATGTGCTCTTCACACAGCTGGTGGAAACGGCTCTCGTTGCCCTCGGATACTCGCACAACTCAGCGGCGCAGGCTCGAGGTAAGTCAATAGAAGTTACAAATGGTTTTAATTTTTTATTTTTTTTAAAAGTTTGTACTAAAAGATGTACTAAAACTAGTCATTAGGACCATTTTTTGCACCTGTTCCAATAAAATGTTATGAGTTTTTTTTTGTTTTTTTTAAGAAAGCAACCCCAAAGTTTAAATAAACTCCATTGCAGGTCATTTCTGGCTTTTTACAAAGTAACAAATAATGAAAAATAAAATTTTACTGATGTTTTCAGTCATCCTCACTTAAATTAAATGTAGCAGGAGTGTCCAGCCATCATGATGCTTTATTTTAAAAAATTACAGCTTTTCTCCCTTATAAGTTTGGCCCTACTGCTTTTAGCTGCCTGTACTTTGGCAGCATATGAAGTTTTACCACCAACATGCCAGACATTAAGTGGCCGTCTGCTCAGTTTACCCACTTGAAAGGAAAACAGTTTTTCCTACCACTGTGTTGTTGCTGATGAGTAATTATTAACGGAAGCGGCTGAGTTAAAATGCGACTGTTTCCCAGATGTGCTGGCTTTATCAGACGACACGAAACATGCAGGGAAGGTATTTTATAGATAAAACCTGTCTGCTTTCTCTTTGCTTATCTCCTCCAGCAATTCAGTCGGGTCTGCCCACTCGGCATCATAATGGCTAACCCCGACAATAACCTTATGTCAGACAAACACCACTTCTTCTTCTTCTTTTTTTTTTTTTTTTATTTCTCCCCCAATCAGTCTGAGATCCAACCTGATGGTGTTCAATTTGTGATAAAGAAAAGCCTACAGACACGTGCACAGGGCACACACACATAAAATACAGCAGTTTGACATTCCTGGTGTCCCGTAAACACAGGCCACTCTAACCAAGTGGCCAACGCCCTGCGACCCATCCCCCCTCCCCCCTGTCCTTCACCTCTCCTAAATAGCTAGGTTTTGTTCTGAAAAATAAGCCTTTTCTTTTCAAATAAATAATTTTTGGCTGGAGTCTCGCATTTTTTCCCCCAGTGTGGTTGCAACCAAAATTATACAGAGTCTCTTCTATTTTCTTCCGTGATTGAATCGCATCTTGCAGGGTTCTGACTGGATGATTATTTTTAAACTCCTAACAGATTCTCACTGGGATTTTCCTGTAGCTGCACAAAAGAAGCCATTTCTTTTTTTGGGGGGGGGGGGGGCCATAAGGGGTTTTATAGCCGCTTCTGGTTTTTATATAAGCTGAGGTGACAAATAAAGGTAATAAAACCAAAATAAATCTCACTTAAGACCCTTATTTCTAATGAGTAATGACCACAAAGGAAACTATTTGTCCTAAACTTTTCCGTAAAGCTGCCCAACATTCCCACTGGAGGCTCGGTGAGCCGCTGAATGAGCAGCTCCAAGAGAAAACAAAACTACCTGAAGATGTCCATTCATCATTGTCACGATAAATTCCTGTTAATGTTTAAAAATTAAAGCTACCCGTATTGTCAGGATTGTTCGTTTTATTACTTTTTTTTTTCCAAGGAAAGTATTAAAAAATATCAAATCAAAATATATATTTGATTAAATGCAATTTGGTGATGAATTGCATTTTATTTGACTTGTCCTAAAGGAGAGTATTACAAATATTTATTTTTAAAGAGCAGTATTTATTTGCTGTATTTGGTCACACAGTTACCAAAAATGGTCTTAACAAATCATTGTTGTCACTTTTATTGGTCTCGCAATTATACCACAAAATATCGTGATAAAATTGTGATAAATTCAAATCACCCACCCTTGGCTTTGAGCGTAGCACAATCCAACACTGCCCTTCCCCTACCTGTTGCTGCACCTTGCCTGCACAAAGACGGATTTCCAGGCGCTTCTCATTGCCAGTAATGAGAAGCAGATATGGTGCAGACAGATGAAACCTGCTCACATTCCAGGTTTGATTCACCCCTTGATCTTTGTGCTGATTTCATATTTCTCCTCTGATTAATCAACTAGAGTCCAAATAGACAGTATTTTTGTTTCTGTTTTCCTCCTTGCAATTAAAAGAAGCATCCATGCACACGCAAACAAGGCCATACAAGGCTAACCAGTCTGTGTTTGATTTCTGGAGATCCTAATGTGATTAGGTTTGTTTACATTTGCACTTCCAGTCAAGGGTCGGTCTGAGGCCAGGTAAGCGTTTGGACGACGCCAGGCCAGGACAAGCACTTTCCGACTAAAAGAGATTTTTATTGAGACTTGAGCTCCATTTGTGTTTTCTTGCAGGCATTATTAAAGTGGGACGATGGAAGCCGATGCCCATCCACTACCTGACGGACGCTCCAGAAGCAACAGTGGCGGACATGTTGCTGGATGTTTACCACATGGTTACGCTGCGGATTCTCCTGCACAGGTCAGCTCACTGCAGGGAAACTGGGTTAAAGTTTCAACTTCAGCTAGCAGGAAAAAAAACGGTCCCTCAGACTGATGGTGCCTCCACACAAACAGCCTAAATTGTTTCTCCCAAAAGGAAAGGAGTTATTTTAAAGATCAGGAATGACCAAAGTGGAAAATACATGATTTACATGATTGAAACATGCTAATGATATGTGGATCAGTAGGCAACATTGGGCTAAGTTTCCCTGGCCCTTAGCCCTTTAAAAATCAAACAGAAATCTAGAAGCTTGTTGTCGACTGTAAAGTGTGAAGTTTCTCTGCAATTTCAAACTAAAAATGTTAGTTAAGGTAAACATCTATAGTTGTATGCCTTAATGTTGAATTTCCACCTAGTTTGGATTGGAGAAAATAATTTTAATAATAAAGTCCTCTCAAATCTTTTTAAAAATAATTTCATATTTGACTTATACCAACCTAAAAATAGGAAAAGTTTAAATAATTTTAAAACGTTATGTTGACTGTATGTTCAATTCCTAAACATATTAGAAAAGGTGAGACGGTTTTGCCATAACTTTTAAAACTTGACCAAAACGAAGATGAATTCAATCTTTATAGTAATTTGTGGTACTTGTCTAAATTCTTGGTCGAGAATAGGACAAGTTTTAATTTGGTTTTATGAATAAAAAGTTAAATTTAGGAACAAGATCTCTCCCAGTTACTTCAACACAAATATCCTGAGCCCCATTTTGTGATTCACCAATTAAGTCTCCAGCCTTTTTTACTAATTTAGGAACTGTGTGAATGTGAAATATTTTTTCCCGCGTCGGCTCCAAATGAATATTTTCGTTGCAGCTTTTCTCGGCTGGAGGAGCTGCCATCGGAGCAGTGGACTCACGCCACAGTGAGAAACGCGCTCAAAGAGCTCCTCAGAGAAACCAACCAGAGCACTTTGGCTAAGGAGTGTCCCCTCTCCCAGGTATCTGCTGCAAGACCACACTACACTCTAGACGGGTGCAAGAAACAAATAAAAAAAAAATCAGTTCGGATATCGCATTCCGAGGCAGTGGAGTTAAGTTTCGAATCGCACAAATGTGCGAGCAGAGATAGCCAAGACGCTGCTAAGTATTTTCTCTAAACACATGTTTCATCATCAGTTCACCACACACTTAGTGCAGTATGTAATCTGACTCAGTCACACGCGCAAAATATCGATACCATCCCATGGGAAAGGATGCAAGCACGCACACCTCAATTATCCTGCTGCTCACACACACCCTGCAGTCATTAGCCTCCAGTGTGTCATTTCGACTTGTGATTTATACACAAGACTTAGTCATGATGTAATTAGTGATTAGGGGAAGCGTGTGGGTGGTGTACATTCGCAGCCTGACTCATGTGAGTTTTCATCTTCGGCATTTCCCATGTTGAGTTTGTGCGTCCGCTGCTCTGCGGAGGTGACCACAGGTTATATTAGGAAGGGAGGGCAGTTAAGTGTTAATAAATCAGCAGCGAGTCCCAAAATACCATCACTCCCAGCAGAAATACGCAGGTGAAGTGGTGGCAAAGATGAGTTTTGGAGCACTGCAGAGTGACGTCCTCTAAAGAACTGTAAAACAGATTCGCTTTCGTGGGAATGTATTCACGTTTTGTCCCTTTACAACCGCAAACTTGATTGTTTGCAGCGATTTCATGTGACAGAAGTGCAAACAATTGTTGCTTGATTGTAAAGAGGAAAGAAAATGGTCCAAGAGTTTAATTCATATTCTGCCCTGCTGAGGCGGTACTTTAAAGATACGACTCCGTCAGGTTTGCAGATTGAGACACTGAAAGGTGCAAAATTTATCAAACTCACTCAGACTGGATGGAGAACATTGTTGAACACCAGATTTTTTTTTTAGATTAATCACTCATCCTTAGTTGGCTTCAGTTTAAGATGGTGGTATCCAAAACTTTTGTCACGTGGGACAAAATCGTCAAGTCAAAACTATTTAAGGACCAAAGAAAAGTTTTTTTTGTTGTTTTTTTTTACATTCTCATCAATGAGCTGTTTAATTTGCCTGTTTTTGGTGGAAAAGGGACGGATACATCAGGTAGAACCGAAACCTAAAGGTTTTTTTGACGTTTACCTTCGAAGGAAAATATCCAGTTTGCAAATTTTTTTGGAGGGCTCTTTTTTTTTTTTTTTTTTTTTTTTAAGTAAACAAAAACAGGAACAGTCTATTCTCAGAAATAACAGGGTTTTGGTTGCTCTTTGTTAAATACAGCAATTGTTTTCAAACAAAGTTAACCTAATTAAATGCAGATTTGGGTGCATCAAAGTCTTTTTCTTTCTTGAGTAAAAGTCTCTGGATAAATGTGGTCCTATTTACTATGAAATTAAAGACGAGGCAAAAAAGCTTACTCGTAAAAAGACAAATACTTTGTGTTGCCGCAAATGGCCCTCTGGGATGCACTTTGGACACCCCTGGCTTAAAACTTTGACTGGTCCATTCTAACAGATGAATCTGATCTAAACCAGTACGATTAGTTGTCCTGCAGAAAACCCTGAATGTTTTGCAGCCTCTATCAGGTTTTCCTCCAGGGTCGCTCTATGTTCTTCTCCATTCGTCTCGAAGCCAACTCTGATAGCGTGCCTGCTAATGAAAGCAGTCGCCCCCAAAGCATGATGCTGACACCGCCATGTTTTAGTTTTGGAAAGGTGTGTCGAGTATGATGTGCTCATAGGCCAGAAAGTAAAATTTCAGACCGAGGATTTTCTTCCATGCATTTGCCGTGCCCCGTACGTGGTTTGTGGCAAAAGGCACTTTTTATTGCTTTCTTTTTGCCCCTCTTTCATGAAAGACAACTGTTTGTCATGACTTGTGCTCTTCTTGTCTGGTCTCTCAGTTTAGTCGAAGCTCCACATTTGTGCCGTAATCTTTCCGTTTCAGATGATGGATGGAGCAAGACTGTAAAACATTCAAAGCTTGTACACTTGAAATAAACAAGAAGTCAATATTAAGGAATTATTTACTTAAAACAAACTCCTGTAGCTTGCTGAAAATGCATTTGTAAGTTAGTTTTGTCAACAACATTTTATTAAGGTTGAATGCAAATGCATACCGCACACTTCATGTTTTTATTTGCAAAACTTTATGCTTTACTTTTTGTTCGCTTGTCTCAACTTCAGACCTTGACGTTTCTGGATGCAACTTGACAGAATGGCTCAAATTATCTGAACACAAAGCACTGCAGTCAGCTTCATTAACCAAAGAGCTGAAGCTAATGTGTTTTCCTGTTGGTTTGTTTATTTTTTCCTCTAAGAGTATGATCTCAGCGATTGTGAACAGTTCCTACTACGCAACTGTCTCCACCTCCAAATGCCACGAGTTTGGGCGCTGGTACAAGAGATACAAACGCTTCAAAGGTAACTTTAAACCCATACTCTGACTTTAAATGGTTAATAAAATAAATGTCATCACTTTCAGGAGGCAGACGAATGTCAGAAGCAGGTTTCCTTTGGGCTTTAAAGCACTACGTTAGCCTCTGAGGTTTCTGCTCCCTATGAGGCAAATCCCCATTTTTCATCACCACACAACGATGTTGGAAATGTTTGGCATCTGTCACAGTCAACAGCATGCAAAGATTTACCAGATCAGTTAGTAATTAGCTGCAGTGCTTAATGCCATTTGAATTCCTGTCTCAATTACAGTTGTAAGATGTTTTTTACTAAAAGCTGTCTCAAGAGAAAATGGTTCTTTTATGTTTCATCAGTTTCAGTAAAACTAAATTGTTTATGGTTACCCGATGTTGCAGATGACCTCATGTAGTGCACAACTAATTGTAAGAGTTCTTCTATAAAACAGTTTTTTTCCAATTGGGTGAGCTTAATTTTTTTTTTTTTTTTTTTAAATAAACCTATGAATTTAAGCAAGATGACCCTATATACGTTTGGTATAGATCTATTTGGTTTATACAAAAGTTTTAGTCAAAAGTCTGAACCATAATATCAGATTTTGAGGACTTTTCTTGACCTTTTAGCTCCTGATCTTCTTGACAGCCACATGTGGTGTGCTCTGACATCAACAAGATGTTGTTCTCCACGCCGCTGCCCCAAACTGAGTCCATTCTCAGGAACGCAGGAAAACGGCTGAATGTGAAAATCCCAGTAAATCATCAGCGTTGACATGCTCAGACCACCCCGTCTTCCATCGACAAGCATTCAAAATCCATTTTCCACCTCATTCTGCGGCTCAGTTTGAGTTCCAGCAAGTCATCTTCAGCATGCCTGTATACTATCTTGATTGGCAGATTCACTATCTTTGATAATAATGGCATTCCTTAAGCGATTCGCAAAGATAGTCAAACTTCTACTTAAATGATTACAGAATGCTCTAAATCCAAATTCACAAAACGGCTTCAAACGTTAACGCCAAACAACTCCACACCAGATTAATCCTTTATTTTGGCACTGATTTCTTTTGTGTGTGTGGTTTTTTTTTTAAATACGTTTGTTCTCTCATTTGTCGTGTTTGTTCCCTCAAAAGTTGTCTCCCTACCGTCAGGTGAGAAACTTTGACAGTCTGCCTCCGCTGCACCTCAGCCACCAGCAGTGTTTATACAGCTTTTTTTTTTACTTAATGAAACCTCCTAAAGACACTCAGACACTCTAAAACCGACACTTACCGCTTGTCATGTCTTAAGTTAATAACTCACCTGCCCAAGTGCCTTCATTCTCCTGATGTTTTCACATTCCCCTGTCCACCCCCTGTATGCATATGAATATTTACCTCGGCCTTTACGTGCCGGCTGTGCTGCATGAGACGTCCGTCAGCGACGGCTCTCATTAGGAAGGAACTGTCACACATGGTTCACATTAACGTCACCCTTAATACACATGACAAAACTAAATGCTCTTAACTCCTAATGGAAAACAGCAGTGCCTTCCCCCCCCAAACACACACACGCAGTCTCTCTAAACCAGCAAACACCAAGAGTCACACACATAAAGGGGAAATCTGATGCCCTGCCAAGATGTATCAAGTTTTTAAGTTGCCAAATTATAGAAAATGTGACAATAAATGCAGAAAATGACCATTTAAAATATAAATGTATAAAAAAGTCAAAACTGTACAAACAATATGTACATTTCACATTTAACATAAAAATCTCCTTGTCTGTAACCTAAATTTTGGCTAATGTGTAGCTTTAGCTTTATTTCAGATTTACTAAATTTTAGCATTTTAGGCAATAATCTATTTCTCTTATTAAAAAAAGGAATTGAATTATTTGTATCTTTTCGTCCATTTGTAAAGCTGTATTAAAATGTGTAAGTATTTGAATAAAAATCTGTAGAATGTGACACTTTTTAAAAAAAATCGGGTTCATTGCATGTTTCTCAGCTGCTGCAACTTAGAAAATCAATCAATCTGGTTGAGAGCAGTTGTTGTGGATTTGATTTAAAGATTTGCTGTCCTGTCATGTCCCCCCAGGTGAATACAACGAGAAGATGTGGCCATCACTGGAAAAGTCGGACATAAAAGGTATTTGTACGTACTTTGTCCATATTCAGTATTCACAAGTTCAACCATTTTTTTTTCCTTTTTTGGAAGGGAGTGTGATTTTTACTGTGTGTTGCTACAGTGGAGAGGGATTTGGACCTGAGCATCCTCAACCACCGTCCTCCACCTCTGCTGCCATCTCCCGGCCATTTGGCCACGCTGGGCGCTCCGGGAGCCCTTCCCATCAAGAGCTCGTTGGGTGACACTCACTCCCCCCCTCAGCCTCACAGTCTGCCTCATCCTGCTGGCCCGAACCACCCGAGACCCCCCCTCCGTCCGCAGGCCTCAACTCTGCTGGGTCACGGCGGACTCCTGTCCCCCCAGCTCTCCCCGCAGCTCGTTCGCCAGCAGCTCGCCATGGCTCACCTCATCAACCAGCAGCTGGCGGTCAGCCGCCTGCTCGCCCACCAGCACCCTCAGGGAGTCAACCAGCAGTTCCTCAACCACCCGCCCATCTCGCGGACCTGTAAGGTGTCTGGGCCCGCTGCTGACCCCGGCCTGAGCTGCTCGGGTGCTGAAGTGTCCTCTGACATCTATCAGCAAGTCAGGAACGAACTGAAAAGAGCGAGCGTTTCTCAAGCCGTGTTTGCCCGCGTTGCTTTCAACCGCACGCAGGTAAGAGTTGCTGTTCTAGATTTAAATTTGTCGCAAGGAAAAGAATTCCATAAAATGAAGCTGGATCCTCCTGCAGGGGTTGCTGTCGGAGATCCTTCGGAAGGAGGAGGACCCTCGCTCGGCCTCGCAGTCTCTGCTCGTCAACCTCAAGGCCATGCAAAACTTCCTCAACCTGCCAGAGGCCGAGCGAGACCGCATCTACCAGGAGGAGAGAGAGCGGAGCACCAGCACCAACCACGCCGCCACCCACATCTCCAGCAGCAGCAGCAGCAGCAGCAGCAGCACAATCAGACACACACAGGTACACACACACACGCACACACACTAAAGTCTGTGAAGAATCTTTTTTTCTTCTAGCTAAAGTTACGTTAGCTCAACATGTATCGCATTATATTACATTGCAACAGCAAATTTTAATATTTTAAAATATTTAATAACTTGTAAGTTAGTTTTGTCTTATTTCAAAACTAACTTGGTAGTTTTTGGTCTATGTGTAAGTTAGACCAAAAACTAACTTAGAAGTTATTTTGCAGCAAAAAATAGGAGCTTGTTTTAAGTAAATTCCTTAACACTGATGAAAATGTACTAGTTATAAGTGAAATAATCAACCAGTAGAAGATATTTTTTCAAATATTATTAGTTAAGATGGTTTTTTTCCTATATCTATTAATTTTTTCATCAATATTAAGTTTAAAACATACAAATTTGACAAAATATGATCATATTTTAATCATTTAAAACTGTACGACTCTTTTTACGTGGCTTTATTTATTTATTTATTTATTTTTATCTTTTTTTTTAATTTTCTAATCCTTCCCAGACTAAATGCACCATCTCTGGTCCGGAGCTGCAGCTGAAGCTCGACTCGCTCGCCAACATCACATCAGGGATCTACGAGGAGATCCAGCAGGAGATGAAGCGGGCGAAGGTCTCCCAGGCTCTGTTCGCCAAGGTCGCTGCTAATAAGAGTCAGGTCAGTTTCAACAAAAGACGCCTCCACACCCCTTGATGTTACTGTGATAATCCAAACACGCACAAACACCAGACTATCTACAAAAACTCAAGTCTAAACCTGTATGAATGGTTTCCTGCTGCCACAGAATCTCCAGATAAAAACAAAAAAAAAAACAACAAAACATGAACCCAAAAATATTCAAAGCTTAAAAAATCCGAGGCTTCTCTGATTCAACTTAAACATGTTTACACACATTAAACTCCTGTTATACAATCCTGTACACAGACACACAGAAACACTAGCTGAGTTGATCATGTTTGAAGGAGCTGATGAGGTGTGTGTGTGGGCGTGTGGGGTATCTGATTACCCGCTGTGGCATACCATCATGACTGCATCCTCCGATAAACAATGCGGGCGATCAAGATCAAAGCGCAGTCTTGCACTGGAGACGGAGACAACATCAGGAGGGTTCAGAGTGAAAATAACAAATCTCTGCCGATTCTCTGTGCGGAACAGACATATTTTCATAGCTGCAGAAAGAATCTGAACAAAACATCTGAAAAAAAAAATGCCTGAGAGTTGAAGGATGAGGCAGTAAAAGAAGCAAGACACGGATGGATGATTGGTTTAGTAGCATTAATTCATAGGATGAAAGCTGCTTGTTATACAGCTGGTGGCAGATTCTGGGTCAGAGGAAGAGATCTTCGCACATTCTCAACACTCGACTCGGATTCTGCTTCTCTTCCAACCTTTACCTTGGGAATAACATTTGCCGTTGTCTTGTAAGGTGTTGGGAGAGAGCTAACGAGCTGACATGGACCACAAGTTTTGTTGAACTGAAATTACCTCATGTCGCGAAGCAATACAGAATAAAAAATGGTGTATACAATTTAATATTTTTTCTCGTAAGGAATTAATAGGAACACCCGTACATTCATTCTAACTTAGTCTCTAATAGTGTTTAGATTCTCTCCAGATTCTCCTGACTGAAGTGAGAATGGACATTATAATATCCAAAATATGTCTGAGGTCTTCAGGAAGCAGCTTATGGGTGTGTTAACGGCTTTTCTGTCTTGGTACAGAAAGTTGCCTACAAATGGAGGATGTCTGAAGCAGGTTTATCCTGAAACCAGGTGGTAAGATGCTAAAAGAGGTTTCCAAAAATGCTAAAATGTCACTATGGAACCTACAGAAGCACTTACTGCTGAGTCTGATGGCGCGTTCACACCAAACGCATTACGCGAGTCAAAAACGCGTCTGTCGCATCAAGTTTGATGCGTGTACGTTTACACCAATCACGTTTTGAACATCAGGCATGTCTGGTTAGGACCGTCTGATGCACTCGACATGTGCATACTACTCAACACACTCCATACAGTTCAAATCACGCCACACTAGACGCTCAAAACGAACCGCAACGGGCCCTCGACGTGCCTCCTCATAGACTTTGAATGTAAACCACACGCCTGACGCTCAAAGCATGTCCAAAAACACAACCTATCTGGCAAATCTAAAGCATTGAAAAATAATTTCTTCCCAACTGTGAGGCATTGTGAGTCTCACTACCATAGAAACCACTGGACATAAAACATGACATTCTTTTGGAGTTAAATATTTTAGCACCAGCGCGCCAAAATGAGCTGAAAACAATTTTATCCACTTCTTTCTGTTTCTGTGCCTCAGATCTGATGATGGAGACATTTCAGGTGACTCACGTCCATCATGTTTACGCATCTGCTCTGACTCACAACCTCAGAATAAGAAGTTCCTCAGTAAATCTGATGATATCAGAGGTACTTGTTATCAGACCTGTTGCCAATAGGAACTCACTGCTTACTAAGCTATAGCTGATTGGACGATCCAAACACCTGAAGTCCAAGGAGATCGTCTTATGGCTGCTGTAGGCCAGAGAGTCCTTGTCCTTATTTAACCTGGAAAAATGCAAAAATGTATTCCTCGTGTAAACTTTAACTGTGTTTTTATCTCTTTAAATGTCTTTTTTGTGTTTTAGGGATATTTGGCTCCACAACACTTTGATCTAACTAAAAAGATTCTATGTGTTCTTCATAAAAAATTAATGACTACAAAAAATGCATCCATTATTCACTTTAATTTTGCTCTTTTTAGCCACTCTTTGTATTCATTCTGATTAGTTGGAGAGAACGGTATCAGTCGCTCAGAGGAGCTTAAAAATCTGTTTTTGCTTTTTAGGACTATAGTGGTAAATTAGAAACTATAAAAATAATATTAATTTTTGTCTCAATTTGTGGTCAGGACCAACTTTAACTGCTACCAGAATTCGCCACAACTTTTAGTACCAAAGCAGTTAAAGAGGTTTCACAAACGTTTCATCTCTCCAGGTCCAGCTCATTTCATAAATATGGCATTTCAGAACAAAAGGAAAATTATATCAATTAAAAAGCAAGTGGGTTTTGTTTTAATATCTGATATTTCAGGAGTGTAATGTGAGGAAGCACAAACATGGTTGAAAAGTGTTCCCTTTAACGCTCATACTTTACAAAAGCTTCAGTTTTTTTAACCTAAAAGTCATCTTGAGCCGTTGTGATTTTTATTTTTACACTTTTCAATTCATTTTCTGAAAGTCAAGCTTTTTTTCCACTTTGTTTTTGGCAGCTTGACACTAACCTATGATTTATTAAAGTGTGAAAAAGCCCATAAACTTGGAAGAGCTGCTGACTTTAGATGCTTTACAGAAAAACTTGGCAAGCAACAATTTTATTTGGTTTTGTAATATTAAGCTGTCACAAAAATGTTTCTGTTTTTGGTGTCTAGAAAATGAATTGCTTCAAAAACTTCCCAACAAGTCGCATCTGACAAGGACAGCACCGTTACCTAGCAACCTCAGAAAGCGAGCGGTGATTTTATTTATTTTTTATATTCCAAGGTTAAATGAATAAATTCTCCTCTTTCTGCTTGTTCTAGGGTTGGCTGTGTGAGCTGCTCAGGTGGAAGGAGAGTCCGAGCCCCGAGAACCGCACTCTGTGGGAGAACCTGTGCACTATCCGACGGTTCCTGGCCTTACCGCAGGTCGACAGAGACCAGGTCTACGAGGAAGAGTCCAGGCAGCAGCACAGCGACAGACTCCACACCGTCCTGCACATCCCTGATCAGCAGGTAAACCGGATTCAATTTGACTAATACAAGCTAGAAAAATGCTTTCGGTTGTGCAAACTTTCAAAATAAATAAATAAAAAAATAGCTTCACTGTTAAAATCAGCCGGTTCTGTACAGAAAACATGTCTGCCTGATCCCACCACCTGCTTCTCTCTGCCACCCTCCTCTCTGTCATGTTTGTCCCATAACTCATTGAAAATAGAAGTGGTAAATGACCGGCCCACACATTTCCTGCTAAACACTCCTCCATCCCACCCTCTCCCCGAAACCAAAACGCTCTCCAGTCTGGCTCTAACCTCAATATTATTCAGAACACAGCCTGTAATTATTGAAGCTGAGAAAAAAGGAATTGCCATTATCTTTATTTAGGTCCTTTAATTTTGATGGACCACAGATTTATGGTGTTGGATTCCTGTGTTTGGGTGTGCAGGCCACCCCACCCTGTTAATAGGCTGTAGTAGTCTGCCTGTTTGTGAATTTGGGAGCTTAGTGTGCATGTCAGAGGTTGATGGAGGCTGGTCAATCACACTTCCTCTTGTTTTTGTTTCCTTTGACTCAGCAGAGGCAGACAACTCGAGCTGCTCATTTATTAGCGGAGGAAAAGTTTGAGCTTATTAAGCTTCACTGGATGATAAATCTTTAAAAAGATTCCATGAGAACAACTGGAAAGAGATGTATCACGAGTCAGAGTAGAAACGGCAAATTTTGATATTATTGAGGTTTTTATCCAATGGACCAGATAACATGTTCAGTAAATCGAGTCCACCTCTGTGTAATTTAATCTGAACATAATCAAGCAGCATCTTGAAGACAAAGGCAGATCACTTTCCCTAGATCCTCAGGGGCCGATGTCCTTCAACTTCGACATGAGTCTCTGCTTCAACACACCTGATTCAAATGGTCGGGTTATGAGCAGGACTCTGGAGAACCTGACTGCAGACTGAGGAGCCATGGGTTCATAAAGTTGTTTGAAATTCTGAAATGCTCGAATTTCAATATGGTGGTTTCAGGGTTTACAGAAAAGCCAAATGGACATATTCAAATGACACAACTTTTTATGAACTGAGCCATGCTGCGAGTTCTGGTGGAACCAGCTGCATGTTGTCTGGGAAAAAAAATAATAAATCCTTGTACTACTTCCTGTCTTCATCGTCTTTGCTGGTTGTGACATTAGGTTGTCGATCATGTAACCCGTGAAGTGTTTCAGTTTTGCAAAGTAAATCCATTTCGATTTATCTTGGTTCCTCAACCTAACAGGAAAACTTTTTATCCAAAAAATCGTGAGTTTCTTTGACAGCTAGTTCTTATTTCTCTCTTCTTCAGCCTTTCCACAGACATCCTCTTCCTCCTCTAACCACTCCATCGCCTGTCCATGAAGAGCCTCAGCCCGTCGCCCTGATGCCATCGTTGCAGGGCCCAGAGGACATGCCGCAGCGAGTTTTGAGTCCTGGCCTGGGAGGCGGAGCGAAGAAGTCCAGATCTCGGACGAAGATCTCCTTGGAGGCCTTGGGGATCCTGCAGAGTTTCATCGGCGACGTGGGTCTCTACCCGGACCAGGAGGCCATTCACACCCTGTCAGCCCAGCTAGACCTGCCCAAGCACACCATCGTCAAGTTCTTCCAGAACCAGCGCTACAACGTGAAACATCACAGCCAGACCCGAGAGCCAGTCTCCGGCGAGGACGACCGGGAGAGCTCCAGCCCGAGTGAAGGAGGCGTCTGCGCTGCCGAGAGCAGAGAGGAGGAGGCCCTGTCTCCTTCTGAGGAGCTCAGTGAGGACGGCAGGGGTTCAGTGGAGATGTTCAGAACAGAGCGGGACGTGAACGACGGCGAGGCGGGGATGGAGGCGGAGAAGGAAGAGGGGGACGATGAGAAAACCTCAGGACCACCAACTTCCTCTCTGTCTCCCTACAGCAGCGTGGACAGCCCCCACTCTGCCGAGCAGCAGAGATAACGGCAGCGAAGGACGCCATCGAGCCCCAAGAGCCTGTGAAGAACCACCCATCATCACTATCATCATCATCATCATCATCATCACCATCACCTTTACCAGAGCTGCTGATCAGAGCTTGTTAATATCTGAACAACTGTGGACAAATATTTATCCAAGGACTGATTGAAACGTGACCTGAAGGTATTATGAGAACTTTTGAGGTTGGATGTGGCCTGCAGAGGATTTTCACTTTTTTCTTTACCCCAAGTTCATTGAAAATCATCAAAAATGTAATTGAAATACCAGAAAGTTCTTATGGAAGGCATTGACTCATTAAGTTTGATGTTTTAGTTAGATATCTAAATATGAAACGCCATTGTTTTCAGCCAATTTGCTCCAACAGTTGTCTAAACTGCTGCTAAACCAGCCAAAGTAAATCCTTTCGACCATTTATTTTGCATTTCTAACTATTTAGTTCCTGTCACCACCCATTTTTAATCCAGTAATTTATAGATTAATATAAAATGATGCATATATGTTGTTGTATGCATGATTTCACATCATTTCTACCACTTACTCAGGTTATGTTGGACTAGTAAATCTAACAACTTTTCAGTTTAATGTTTTGTATCAGTAAGCAGGGAAAAACGTCAGCCCCAAACTTCAGCTGACTTTTTAAATATATATAAAAAGTCAGATATATATATAATTTGAATCATTCCCTAACCCATGTCCTTTGTACAGGTGCATCTCAATAAGATTAAATATCCTCAGTTAATTTATTTCAGTAATTTAATTGCAAATTGCATTCCAGAATCTTCACACACAGGGTGATTTATATTTTAAGCATTTATTTCATTTAATTTTGAGTGGTTGAAAGTGAGTGAAAACCCAAAATGTGAGTTCTGCATAAAACTGCCAAATGATTTAAATACAGAAATATAAACATACTGACCAGAACGTCCATGCAGTTCTTGGTCAGGACTACTTTTGCATGAACAACTGCATCAATGCGGCATAGCATTGATGGTACGCTGCATATTGGTCCTTTTTTTTAAAATTTCTTTCTTTTCTTTCTTTTAAAAAGAGCCATACAAAGTCAACCATCATGTGCCTATCCAAGCTGCCAGTTGTTTAAAAAGGAAAGAATGAAGTGATTCAAAATTATCCCCAATTTTTTTTTTCTTCCACTCAACTTAATAGCTTTGGGTACAGCTCTCGGGGTTGGCTGCAAAAGATGACGGAACCTGTTTTTTTTTGTTTTTGGGTTTTTTTTGGCTATTTGTGGCAGGTTGGCAAGTATTCTTTATGCATTAAAATGTTTTCTGATTGGTCACGTTTTTCAGAGAACTGAATATTGGGTTTTCATCAGTTGCAAACCATAATCATCAAAATTAACAAAAGAAAAAAATAATCACTTGAAATATGTTCATTTTTAGAGTGCAAAACTCTGATATTTTCAACGATGATATCCACTGAGATGTTCCTTTATTGTACAAAGACACTTCTTTGATCTGTTTGTGAAACTGTCACATAAGCCTCTGTTGATAATAAAACAGTTTCACAACATCACTCTAAGACAAGTTTTGGTTTCCTTTTTTTCAATTAAATTTCACCATTAAAAAGCCAAATATTAAATTTTCATGTAGAACCCATAATTTGAGCTTTTTTCCTCAATAGAATTTTAGTATCTGATCATTTAAATTATTTTTTTTAAAGTAATAGTTCTGCATATAAATGTTCATTCTGCTCTTGATCGTGTTGCAAACTTAAGGCTCACAAACTGTAAAATGACTAGTAAATCTGAAGAATGTGTGGTCTCTGACCGCACACAAACCAAATATACACTAAAGTGTTCACTGCCATTGGGTGGATTTTTCAGCCATGTTTAATCTCCCATAACCTATATGTTTTTTGCATAAAACGGAGTATCAAAAGGATCCATTTCTTTATTCTTTATTTTTTTTATTTAAAGGTTGTACTATGACCAGTAAGTGAGATTAATTCAACTTCTACTTTATCTCTCTATCATACCTGTGAATCACAACAGGAGTAAATCTTCAGCTATGTGGATGTCTGTGCTGAATTATCGGATCTGGGAATCATTAGGAAGGGATTAATTTATGAGTCCTGCTAACTGTGTGCAGCTTCTTGTCTTCTTGACTTGCCAGAACACCTGCTAACAATTTGAACATGCTGCTTTACTTCTTCACACTGGTGCTGGAGAGCCAGGAGGTTGGCGTGTGAGGTCCTCTGTAATCTGTAGCTCTGTCTTCAGAGCAGATTAAGGAACAATAGATTAGCTATAGCCTTCATACCACTTCAACTTTCATACACAGACTTCCAGTGATATTGGATTTAAAATACAAATGTGTTGTATGCTTTTAAGATTTTTTTTTTTTTTAAATCATGTGGGAAGGAAATGAGAACAGTAAATGGGGAGTTTTAAAGGGTAAAAGTCCATGAGCTCCGTGTCATGTAAACGTCGCGTGAAATATTTGTGCTTTCATGTCGTTTTTTT
Source organism: Poecilia latipinna (assembly GCF_001443285.1). Lineage (NCBI taxonomy): Eukaryota > Metazoa > Chordata > Actinopteri > Cyprinodontiformes > Poeciliidae > Poecilia > Poecilia latipinna. The sequence goes on from NW_015112985.1 coordinate 474,011, forward strand.
CCTTGTGTTCATCGGCTGTTTTTTAGTGTGATGAAAACTAATCTGAGATCAGTTAACTCATCAGTGAGTGCCGGTACGCTCCACCGCTTTCCTGCTCACACAGCTGGCTATTAGAGCCGTATGGCGAGCTGATACATGGCCATTAGAGGTGTGTGTGTGTGTGTGTGTGTGTGTGTGAGAGAGAGAGCTGTGGGACAGGGACGCAGGTGCTCCATGGGCTGATATCACCCAGGATGCCCTAGTTGGGGGGTGTTCAGGTTATATGGGAAAGGAGGCTCTCCGTGGAGCTCGCAGCCACACCTGTGATCCCCTGCTAAAGTGTTCACACACGCACACGCACACACACACAGTTCCCTCAGCTCCTGCACTGCAGCACGTTAATATACACTCTGATAAACAGGCTAATACTCGCAGTGGCAGCACTTTACACACCATTGAACGCAACACATGGCTCGGAGTGCTCGCGCGTGATGTTTGTGGAGGTTTTCTGAGTTAATCTCGCGTCGACTGAACACAGTGAGCAGGTATAGTGAGTCTTTACGGGGCAACAGCTCGGCAAACTGTTGTTTCTTGGCTTTCGCTCGAGATTTTTCAGCCGTTTTTCTGCGACGACCCGATTAAAAACGTGTTCACGCGGCTCTGGGTGACGCGCTTTTAGGGATTATTTCCACTGGATTGTGGCAAATTTGCGACATTTACTGTGATGCACGACCATAACAGACATGTTAACATGTGGTTGTGGCCGCTGAAGCTCAGCAAAGCTCAAGAAACCCCTTAAATAAGACTCGAAACGAAAACAAAGGAAACGTTGCAAAAAACGAGACGGAAATGTTAAGATGTAGATGCAGTCATTTGTTTTAATGAACTTCAGAATAAATTCTGTTTAGGGTCTAATAATGAGTGAATCTGACTCAATGACCCAAACCTCTCACTGTTAGGTTAGAAAATGCTGTAGGTTCTTCAAAATAAAAGCACTTCCTGGATTGAATGTTCTGAAAAAGAACCAAATAGAACAAGTCCAATTGTTGTGTTAGGTTTAAAAACGATGATTTACAGCCATGTCACCATAGAAATAGATTTATCAGACATGTAAATCTTTGTCTCACAGTCCAAAGAGATGCATGTGTGCATCTATGTCTGATAAAATCGATGCAGAGGTGCATTATGGACCTTCTCAGAGGTCTCGCTACTCTCCATACTTCTTTCTTGAGTCGTGAATTAACTGATAACCAAAATTTGTTTTGTTCAGTTTTATGAGTCCTGATTAATCCCAGACCCTTGGAATGGGGGGAAAAAAATCACTTGAGGTTAAAGTTTTCAAGTGGTAACACATCTTTTCCTGAGCTAAAGAAATTCAAAGACAGCTGAGACTGTGTAGTATTATTGGGGTTTTTTTTTTTGTTTATTTGTTTGACCTGAAAGGTTTCAGCAGGAAAAGAACAAATTTGGAAACGGCAAAGACTTTTTCAGGAAATTTTAGAGAGCATTTGGAGGCAAAGTGAGGTTGAACAGCACTGACTTGTTCTCTCTGCCATCGGCCGAACATGGCAACACAAAGCCCTGACAACTTTGACACACACACACACGCACACACACAGATGGTAAAACACACCCTGAAAACAACCAAAGATGAAACGAGTCAGCAAACAACCACATCACATCTCCTTGAAAAACAAACATTTAATTATAGCAGCTCTGCCGCATTATTGGCAGAGCGGCGGGTTTTGATGTGCGCCACTAAATAGCGTTACTTTGAGCCAGTAACATTTTTACACCCACAAAAAGACACTCAAAGCAAATCCCTTTAAGGGGAAAATGAAAAAGAAAATTCCAAATTAATACGGCTTTAGCTTCTAACAGTCTGGAATCGGATAATTTAATGTCCCATTTCGAGTAATAAAAGGCTACATTTGTGGAAAACACAAAAACTTGCCACCAAATGGATTTCACGTCAAATTATGGAGCTAGCTCCTCATTTCAGTACAACAAATGGACTCATTTTTGGTTACATCTGGGTTTTCTCTAAAACTAATCGGCAAGTTTTCATAGAAATGATCTTGTTTGCAGCAGCCAAGAGAATATGTAACGTGTTAAATCCACCTAATATTGATTTGAGTTCCCTGAGAAGGTTCCTGCTGGATGGTTTGGTGAGGAAATGCATCACCCTCATTTATTTACACGCCTGGGAAAAATGTGAGCATAAAAGGAAAGCACAAAGATGAATAAATCTTTTATAGCTGTTGGTTAATCCTGCGCCTGTAATCTTGACAATGACTTTAAAATAAACCGTTGTGAGGACTTTTTTATTATTATTTTCTCATGGACTTTTTCAATTCGATCAGATTGGACAGAAATGAAAAAAAAAAAAAAAAAAAAAATATATATATATATATATATATATATATATATATATATATATATATATATATATATATGTATATATATATATATATATATATATATATATATATATATATATATATATATATATAA
>NW_015112985.1:479671-492009 GCF_001443285.1 Poecilia latipinna
ATATATATATAACATGACTCAGCCTGTCGTTTCTTTTTGTCGCGCCTCGAAATTTTAAAGGTACGAGAAAACATGGCACCCAAGTGAGAAGCGTGTGTTTAGGACAAAGGACAATCAGAGCTATTGATACATTTTATGTTTAACATTTTATGTTAAACAAGGCAGACTGAGAATTTTTCCTGTGAAATGTGACTCTTATTATTATTTGTGGAAAATTTGCTGATGTTTTTTTGTACATATTGTACAATATTCTAAAATATTTGAAAGAAAATGCAGCTTGGGAAGCTGAAATACATTTGAAATACGTTTTAGCAGGTGTTCACAAAACAGCCAATTCTGGAGCACCGTTTATTTTCCTCGGCGTTGATTGGTTGAACATTGTACATTTTATACATTAGCTTCTGCTGTAGTGTGCAGCTCGCTGTTGTATTAATGCATAATACAGTATATTCTGTGTTTTTAAAGTTTTTAAAGTTTGTTCAAAAGGGGAAAAAAAGTGAAACTGAACAAAAAAATTGTAACTGAAAAATTATTTTTGAAACTAAAAAAAAAAATATTTGAAACTGAAAAAATAAACTGAAGCTGAAAATAAAAATTTGAAATAGGGAAAATAAAATTTTGAAACTTCAAAAAAAATGTCAAAACTACTTTTCAGATTCAAGGTTTCCTTTTCAGTTTCAAAATAATTTTTCAGTTTCAGTTTTTTCCCCTTTTGAACAAACTTTATGCTCCCAATTTAGCTCCGTACAAGGATCCTTTATACAAAAGTTTATACCAACAGTACTGTTATTAATTTTAGCACAGTGATTCTGGAAAATCAGTGACTCCCCCTGTATTGATTAGATATATTCAAATGAAAGATTTTCAGGATTTCGGAGTAAATAGGTGTTTAGGGTGCTGTAAATTACCTGTCAGTATTAACTCATTTTGTCTAAAGTGGCTTAAAGTAAGAAAAGGAAGGGACAAAAGTTTGAAATTCCTCCCCAAGAGGTCAGAAAAATGTCAAGATTTGAGGTTAAAAAGCTGGAATGAAATAAAATTCCATTCTTTGCTCTTCACTGAGGAACAAATTTATGCTCAGTCACAGAAATGCTTTCCATCCTGGAAGGACAGAAAAACAAAACGACATGGTTACGGGGTGTTGTTTTTTTCTTTTCATTTTTCAGCTCAGACATCCAAATATATGTTCACAAGCTCTACGAAGTGGCTTTTTTTTTCTCTTTTCTTCAGTAACCGTCTCCTTTAAATCTTAAAGGGTGTTGATGATAATCTTCAGAAGTGGTTCGTCTGTTGTGGTTTCTAAGCGGCAAAATTCCCTTTTAACTCCAACACATTCCGAAAAAAATTGAATAAAATAAAAAATACAGAAAAGGATTAAAACAAACTGCTTTATACGACTGCTGATTAATACTATTGTCACAGTTGGTTGGAAAACAGGAAACGGGTGCACGAACAAAGCTCTTTGTCATCAGCCAAATATTGATGAAATTTATTGCTAAGTGAACTTGTCTTGAAAGCTGAATATTGTGGAGTTTAAAAGACTTTAGAAAACATTTTTTTTTAAGGAAGACCCATGTCAGAGTCAGTCGGTTGTGTCATGAGTAGTCATTATCTTCCCTCCAGTAGATAAACACTTAATGTAAAATGGCACCTTTTTGCACACAGGGCAAAAAGCTCAGCATCTTCTTCCACATCTTTGATATTTGTGGCAAATTGCAAATGGCCAAGTTTACAGACATGCTAGCTGCCAACTTAGCTGACTTCAAAATCATTGCAGCTGATAACTTGACATGTTTTTCTCACCGCATGAAGTCGAACAAAAGCCAGTTGTGTTACATTTATTCGTTCAGTTTCACATAATTTAGCCTGTTATTGACACTGATTGGACCTCAGCTGTTTTTTTTTTTTTGTTTTTTTTGGTCCTCTAAACAAACTCAGACAGAGTAAGTACTGGTGTTGCCTCATTGTAAACCAGTCTAGTTGTCGAAGAACCACAGCTGGGCAAATGGTTGCGGGCTCCCGGCACCAGCTGCGGATTCTTGTACAGAAAGAGCTACCAGGTGTTTGGGATTTCACGCTCCTCCCCTCCTTCTCCGCTGGCTCCCACTGCGGCCTGCTGGACCGTTACTGGGTTGGATTGGCACCGGCTGTTACCCCACAGCGCCACACGGGCCGACAGATTAGCATGCTTTACTGCATGTCTTCCCTCACACCGAACACAACAAGCAGCCGAGAGTGTTTGAAGTTTATTTCGATGCACTTGAGGAGGGTAGAAAGTAGCTTCCAGGAAAACTTGTACTTCCCTCCTACCCCCCTTGTTCTCTCTGTGTGTGTGTGCTGCTCTTTTTGCTTAAAAGCGGAAAAATGCATCCTTTTTTATTTTTTATTTTTTTTGTTTCCTCCTCAAGAAGCGTCGATTCTGGCAGACTGAAAATCTGGAATGGATGGGAAGAAAATCCAGTCAGGGGAAAATATAAGTACATCGATTTTCCTCAGACAACTTTCACCTTCTGAATGGTTTCTCTATTTTTGTCTGCTTTGATTTTAATAACTTTGCTCCCCTTTTAGGGTTTGCAGATTTTACGCCATGTTTCGTATCCTTGTCTGAAGACTCCAGGTTGCATTTTTTTTTTTTTCTGTTTATCACTCACAACTCTGTTTTGCATTACCTGGACTTCCTGCATGTGCAGCATATTAGGGATTGTTTATAAAGTTCTGTTTATTCCCTTCAGCTGCCCGGTTTCCTGCACCTGAACCCATCCAATTTTCTCAAACAAAAACTTAAACTGACCTCTCTTCATGGCAGCAAGGATTTCCTAGATACATGCTGATGCCATTCCTACTTTGTATTGTAATACGATGCACATTAATTGACCTAAGTTTTACCTTTTTGGTTAAATGACTCTCCAGAATGGCCTTTTGTCACACTCTACCTAGATTTTACCATATTTTCTTTTTCTTTAAATAATAGATTCCTCCTGGTATTGCATTTAAATGTTTCAGATCATTATACAAACTTTAATATAACTTGAGCAATATTAAAGTTTGCATGCATTTTTGCTTAAAACATGTTTGTTCTTCCTTAACGAAGTTACTCACAGTGGGTAGAGTATCCAGAAAGTTTACTCAAGTAGTAGTAGCATAAAGTATGGCATGGTAAAGCTACTCCTAAAAGTATAAAAGTTTTTTTTTTTTTTTTTTTTTTTTTTCCAAAAAAAAAAAAAAAGTTACTTAAGTAAAATGTAGCTTTTCTACCCAACTCTGCCTTTGGATGCCCTAAATGTGCCTCAGCTTAATGTCACAAACTGATGCTTGGATGTTTTCCTTCAGGATATTCAGATTCTGTTGTTAAATCACGGCTGATTCGAGATTATGTTTCCACACAGAACCAGATTTGTTTGGATTTGATTTTTCATTTTTTTGGTAATTAACATAAACATTCATAAACCGTTTTTATTTTTTCTCTGTTGTCTTTTTTGCTGAAGATTAAAATCTGACTGATCTTAAATACTTAAAAATGAAAAAAAAAAAAAAAAGGAGCTACAAAAACTTGCTTTAAAAGTTAAAACCTCACAGAAAGGAGCTTTATGTCTCCGTAAATGAGAGCAAACACAAAGATATACTTAGGAGCATATTCATAGAAATACACGCATAGTGTTTAGCCCAAGCTGCCTAAACAACTGCTAACAATTACAACCATTAGTGGTTTGGCATTGCCAGCACCCACTCTGCCTGTTTATAATATGATGGAGCACAAATGTCATAACAGTGGAGTTTTGAGACAAACAAGATGCACTACCAACTGGATGTCCAAAGTCCAGAGGAGGGGAGAAAAGGAGGCCTGGAATCAAGTCTTTAAGAGAAAGAGGAAATCTTCGTTTTCTGCAGGTTAAACAGAAATGGTAATAATGTGTCACTCTGATGCTGTAGACTGAAATAAATCGACTAAATAATCTAAAACACACAGTCTCAGCAGGACCCAAAACACCGAGATGACAACTGTGATTTAAATGTAAAAATTCATCCATGTTTCTAATAAAGAATGGTATGCATTCTTGTTCTTTTGCATTTTGTTCTTTTTGCATATTGGATTTTGTTCTGTTTGATTGCTCCTTTCCCCTTATTTGCCATTTCTTCGAACTGCAGATCAGCTGCCGGTTTTCATTTGTAACTTTCCCTCAGTGTGCCTGTCTGCCCTTCCCTCCCAGCTGCACCCTGTTAGCAATCAGGGTTCCTGTTGGCAATCGTCACCTGTCAGTTTAATAAAGCATCTTGTCTCACCTTAACCCTTGTGCGTGCGAGGACTGAGGCAACTGATACCAGTGATATGGGTGTGGAGTCGGTTGGACCCCATTTGTAAACACATGGGTTAAAAGGTGAAAAACTGCAAAAACATCCGATGATAAAGATTGGCAAAAAGAAAGCTATAAACGCAAACAAAGGAACCGCGGAAATACAAAGAATCCAAACCCTCCGTTCACATAAAGCTGAAGCTGCATTATTCAGGTTCAGGAGAACCGACGGTTCGACTCCATCAGGACACAGCAGGAGGGGTTTTATTGAGCAGCTTTAATTCGATTAGCAAAAGAGCCTTAACGTGAACAAAACAAGGTTAGTGGGTCCTGATTAGGGGAGTGTGTGTGTGTGTGTCTGTTTTGTGGGAACATTTATTTCACACAGTCACCTCACACGGGGTTATGCGTCACCCTTTTGTGTAAACAGAAACCCCCTGTATTAACAAAAAAAAAAACAACAGAAATTGTGGCATTACGAGGTTAGTGGATGCTTTAAGGCTCCGTCGCTGCATCAAGAGAGTCCGTCTGACCTGCTTGATAATTAAACCTAAAGTGTAAAATTAATAACAGTGAAAATACTTCAAAATTCTTCAGATTTTCCCAAGCGTGTTTCACATTCGTGTCCGTTTATAACGGCGCTTTCACAATCCGCAAACTGCTGATTAATGCCATTTAATGTATGTAAAACGGTGAAATAGTTCACCCAAAATGAACCAAATTGTTTATTCAAGCATCCATGTTTGATGTGGATAGAAAGGCAATCTCATAGATGGTGGTTATAGTCGGGCCTACAACTCTAAAAAACCTAACATGTCATCATGGGGTCTATAGTTGGCATTTAATAGTCTTGACATCAAAGTTCATCAAAAGCAGGCTGCAAATAGTGCAATGAAACTTTTCTCCAAAAGGTAAACATGAAGACTAGATTAAAGATTTCCAAAGAAAACACAGAGAAAGACCAAAATTCTACCACATAGACAAAAAAGCCCAGTTTTCAATGAGATCCTGACTGTATTTCGTAAAATCCAATGTTCTTCCCGTGGATTAACGTGTGTGAAATCCAAGTTTCTCTCTCTAAAGTTGCCTCTCTTCCTGGTAGGCAGCAGCAGCAGCAGCCTGTCCTACGCTGGGACCGGAGCCTCCTCAACAGACAGCAGCCCTAATTTCATTAATTATAAACCAATATGCTGCTGGCAGTCCCTCTGGAGAAGACTTTACCCAGCACTGGCATCTGTTCAGCTCGAACACAGCGAGGGGCGAAGAGACGGAGGGAGGAGAAAACAAGGACATCTCTGACTCCCACCACAGGTGAAGCACGGTACTGTGCAGGCGAACAGGGGGGAAGGGAAGTTAGTGACGATGTAAATCTTTGTAAATACACATTTATTATTTATGTTTCCAAGAATCAGTGCTTAATTTTTTTTTCCTTTTGCCATTCTCAGCATCTTAAAAATGTAAAAAATAAAATAAAATATGATAATCTCTGGATATTTGTATCTTAAATTGGTATGTATAATGACAAAATGTTTATTTTTTCCCAGAAATGCTGCAAATAATTTTTTTTTTTTTCAAAGAAATCAGAGCTCTCAATATTTATAAATTAAACCCATATATTAGAATAATAAATTACAGTTGTACATGCTGCTCCTGTACTGCCCCCTTTCTAAAACCGCCCTGGGCAACTGCCCATCTGAACTTTAAAGACCGTCTTAGTGATTCGTTTGAGCATAAGATTGTCCGGTTCATCTGTGCTGCTTGTTTGCTTTCCACTTTCAGTTCTTTCTTGTTCTCTAATTATTTTCTGCTCCGGCGAAACGGATGTAAGGAGGCTTTGCATCGGTAGCGGGAATAAAAATGCTGCTTTCTGTATCACAGAGCAGATTTAATGTGATTTTCAGCTCTAATTAGAGTTAAGTCACTTAGTGTGTCGTAATGATGTTTGGCTCACGGAGCCAGTGGTAGCCGTCCATCAGCCAAATGAAATATTAAACTGACCTACCGCTGTAGTGTGTTTGTGCGGGTTTATATTGGGAGACGTGTCGGGGGGATTCTCGTGGAACAATGTGTGTCTGCTGCATTCCTTACAGTAAATACACACAAGCGCGCTAACGCACGCATTCCTGACCTACATTCACTATACACAAAACAACAGGGTGTCAGGAGAGGCAGACCTGCATGTGTGCATGCGTGTGTGTGTGTGTGTGTGTGTGTGTGTGTGTGTGTGTTGGGGTTGAAAATCTGCAGGTGCACTGGGCCGTGAATCTAATGCAAAATTAGTGTTACCTTCCTGCCGAATAATTCATGAGCCCCGCATCCAAAAGACTGCGGAATGACTCAACTTGTCATCCCCTCTGTCTTTGTCACACTCCCCGATGAACCATGTTTTATTTAAAACCAAACATGGAGCAGAATCTGGTAAATAAGCGCGGCTGCAATTGGCAATTGTCTGATTTGATCCTAGATTGCTTTTTGGGCCAGAGTTTAGCATTGAGATTGAAAAAAAAAATGAAATACTGGCTTGAGTATTAATTTGCTCATATAAAAACTCAAGTTTCTGTCTTTTCACAAACACAAAGAAAGCATAAAGTCTGCAGTGTTGAGATTGCAACAGACAATGCCCTGCAAAAGTATGACTGTAACTTTATTATTTATTGGACTTTCATTGGTTTGAGCCTCAAAACATGCAGCCTCCATCAGCTTTTCTTCCAGAACCGCTCTATGTTCAGCTCCAGCCATCTTCACCGTCCCTGCTGAGCAAATCGTGTCCACATAGCACCACGCTGCCACCACCGAACCTCAACCCTTAATTCATCTGATGAAGAGGGAGCCTTCGTCCACATGCGAGAAATTGCAAGCAGCACATCCTACGGCTCGCTTTCGTCAAACGCCGGATTTGTGAAGTGCCTGACTGATAAATTCCCTTTTAAAAGATTCCGTCGAGGTAAAAAAATAAAAGTTGTTGTAAGTTTCTTCAAAGAGTTGTCATTCCTGTCAACAGAAGCAACCTCCTGTAGCGGTCTGTGTTACATCGTACCTGAGGAAGCCTCTGACTGAAGGTGAAGTTGTGTAGGAGTCTGACAAAGACTGAGAGATGTCCGTAATGTCCTTTCTTTTGCATAATGATCTCCAGAAGTTTCAGAATAGTCTCCAGAACAGAACCATCCTTCGTTATCAAACATAATTTCCTTATATTTTAAGGAATATATCATTTTGAACATAAAACTTTCACTTTCTCAGTAAATAACCCCTAACAACCAGGGTTAGAGAGATTGCAGTCTTTGTTTTTTCCCCCCCTAAAACTTAAATTAATATTTTTCTTCCCTAAATCATAACAAGTTTTACCTCCAATAAAGGCATTAAGAGTAAGAACACAAAACCGTGTCTTTGCTGAGAATTCACCGGCCAGAACTTCAGTCGACTATGTTTACTTTATTATAGGTCAGTGTGTGCACACCCACTAACTATAGCCGGGGCCCCGGCATATAAAACCCTAAATAATATGTCTACATTTAGAGAAATCATCGGGTGTTGCTGTGGAATGCAACACCATTGTGGTGAGGCATTTTCACAAAAGAACAAACAACCACTGGAGAAAGCCATAAAAGGGACGTTTTCCTTGTGCTAATGTGATTCAGTGTCAGGAAAACATGTGTATTTAGGGCACTTTATGGAGTGATTATAAAGTCTATTATGATTTTTTTTTTTTTGCTTTAACACTTGTTTGATCTTCAAATTGTTCAGAATTTGGTATGTGAGAACTCGCATACCTTTATGATTCACAGAGGCCTAAAGAATGAGTTATGCATCTTTACAGTTCAGTAGGCTCACTGATTAAAGTTATTGTTAGACTTTTAGACCCTAAGTAAACTACAGTTTACTCCACGTCATTCAAGCTGTACATAATATGTCTTTACTGGCTGTAACACACCTTATCAATTATGGAATTTTGAAGGAAGTTACTGAATTTAGGGGTGTGTGAAACTAAACACACCATTTTATTTCCATTTTCCAGCAGAAAGGGGTCGACGTTTGGAAGATTTCCACTTTTATTCATGATTAAATGTCCTCTGATCCTCATCAGCGGGACAACCGCAGAAGAATGTAGATCGATACGATGCACTTTGTCTTCCTCCTTTTGCATAAACACAGTATATCAACATATTTACTAAAAAGAAAAAAAAATTGTGTATATTTTGTCCTTTTGCATATATTCACATTTTGAAGACAAACTCCTTGTTTATGACCACAAACCTAGAGAGGGGGAAAAAGCTGATTCTGATACAAAATATTGATTTCATGATTATGTTGGGGGTTTACAGAGTGAACATCACTCAGTGCAAGCTAACCTGAACTTTGAGATGTTTGAATTTATGCCTGTACGTCACACAAGCATTACCAAGTTCATAGCGAGAAGACAGCTGATCCTTTTTGACGAATTCTTTAAGATAAGACTAAAGAAGCCTTCCAGATGATAAGTGAAACCCATTTGTGGCTGTTGTGAGGTGGATTACTGAAAATCGAAACAAACGCGAATATAAAAACCTGCGAAGCGTTTCCACGAACGGGAAAATGTGAGTAATTAAACACTAAATCGCTGCTTCCCATTTATTTGTTTCCCAAATGAGAACATTTTGGATCCGAAACGCGTAACGTATGGACCTCGTTTTTGTCCGACGCACTAAATTTGACAACACTGTTGACAGTAAATCCTTCCTTTCCTGATAGTCTAAACACAGGCATGCAAAGATGCGCGCGTACAGTGATTCGAGTGCGACTGCACGCATTCACACTCAAAGCCACATGTCTTAGCCGATCGCATTTCCCAGCGGGGCCGTGTGATTGTAACACAAACAAAACAAAACACAACAAAACAAAATAAATAAATAAAAAAAAGCACACAGAGCGACTTCGGGGCCTTGCAGCTACCTGAGAGTTGGCTTGAAGGTGAGCCTTTTTATTTTCCGCCTGCCTTGCGAGGCACGCGCCGCGCTCCAAAGCCATTTCAGTCGAGCTCCTTTGTTGAACCATAACATTACTCGCCACCGGCCCCCTGCACCTCCTCCAGCAAACCCACTGCCGTTTGGAATAACAGATGAATAAATGGATGAGGGGGAAAAAACAGTAGACTCAAACCACAGTGGAACTCAGCAATGGTCAGCCAGGCCCACCACGCCTCAGCAAATGTTTGTCCAAACCTGTTATTTCTGGCATTGTACTGTCTCAAAGAGATCATTTCATTCTCCATAAGGAATGCAGCGGCTATAAATAGCCTGTAGATGAAGGAGGGGAAATCAGAGATTTGTAGACTAATTACAGAGCTGGAGTTGAACCCTTCTGTTATGGTTCATTTTTCATCAACCTCTGTCTCCATGACTGTCTGACTGACTGACCAACCGAGGCGAATTGGACATTTTCTCAAAGGGACACGAACATCTGAGCTGACCCCTCCGTTTTCTGCGCCGATCAGCGTGCGAGCAGCACTTGGACCTCATGATCCTCGAGAAAGACAAAAGGGCGTAAATGGATGCAATTATCAAACACACCCTTCTCGTTTTGCTCCAACACATTCACTGTGCATTTGGGAAGAAAAGAAAAACTGGAGATGACTGACAAGCAGAGGTGGGGCCCAAATTAGTCGGACGGGGGCGGCAGTGGTGGGAAATGCTACTGTAAAGCTGGAAAATGCTCCAAACTCAATAAAAGAAGAAACAAAGACATAAAACGTGCAGGTTTATTGGAAGGAATGTGTTCCTTCTGTTTGTGGTTAATTAATGACTGTTGCTACTCAGTAAAATAATGTAATTTCCTTTCAGATGAAGACACGTTGATGTCTTTGTATAGTCACTTTGTTGTGGCTGAGGGAGGAGAAGGGAAAGGTGGAGGCCTCAGAAATCACTGACAAGTTTATCACATCCAGGATGATTATTTCAAGATCAGAAAACATTTTTAAACTATTGCTTTTATAAAATACAACTATAATCATTACCAGGTCTTTTCTAAAGGACAGAGGGTCAGATATTTATTGGAAAACACAAGGAAACAAAGAAGTTTAAATTATTGTGGAAATGCCACCCCCGTGTGGGAATAATGAAGAACTGCATTACGTTTGAAAACATGCAGTTTAATTAGTCATTTTATTTTTATTTTTATTTTTTTTTCAGAATTGTGGCATTATCTTTATTTTTAGCTGTTTAGGCTACTTACATTTCCACCCTATCATCTGGAATAAAATGTGATGACGTTATGCATATCCTGTTTATAGGTATCTTAGACTCTGAGTCAGGCTGGTAGAGCGCCAAATTATCTGAAAAATAAGCCCTAAATGTTCGGCTAAGCTGGAGTTCAACTGTAACTTTTGCAATATAGTCTTAATAATGACTCTTAGGAAACTTTTCTCTTAAGGTTAGTTAGTTTGTGTTGAAAACTGAAAGGAAATATTCTACAAATGTTCCCTGGTGGTACCTTATACATTTTACTATACACTTTAGTAAACCAACTTCATGGAAGGTTCCTTCGAGGTTCTTTAAATATTATCTAGAACATTGACGAGAACCTCTTGAACTTTCTTTGGACTTGCTCTTATTGTTAGTTTCAACACGGAGACTTTGCAGTTTTGTGTTTTCAGGAAACGTTAACAACGACTTGGCCAATGATAATAATAAAGTTTCGTCTCCTTGGTTACCTTAAAGTTCCATGATCACTGTCCGACTGAGGTTTGCTCGGGGGTCTCCGGCTGACTCACACCGTTGGAGGTGACCAAAGAAGCAGAGCTGCAGAACTTTTGCGGGCCATGTTTAAACTCGGATTATAGTCCGAATACATCTTTAAGAGGCAAAAATTATTCGGATGAATGTGGCTATGGAGGTGGAGAATCAAAACACGGTGAGTTAAACTGTCTTTACGACGTTGCTAGTCGTTCAGCTAGCCGGCGATGCTAACAGTTCTAACGTTTTTGACGTTGAATATTTTCAATAGGGACTTTCTTCTGTTTTAACTTTGCTGTCAGTACGGTATCGCCATAACATTAGAGTACAAGACATAGTTGGATACATTTTTCACCAAATTAAATAAATTGTAGGCTTTTGAAGTACGGTCTCTTGACCAAGCTCGGGTGCGACTGTGCAAATTAAACAGAGGAAATGGAAAATATATTATAAAGATAATGAATTTATGCTTAAGAACGGCCATGTTCGCAGCTAGCAAAATGTAAAATGTATTTTTGTGGTAAAATTGAAGTGAAAAATGGTTCGTAATCTAGTTTGTGTGAAGTTAGTATCTGATTCGTAGCTTTCAAATGCCGAAAAGGGCTATTTCACAGTTTTTACGGGCTCCGCACTGTGGCCTTTTGTTGAACTTTCATCAAATAGAGTAATATCCTTGAAACTAGAAAATTCCTGAAGAAATTTCGCCGGGGCCTGCCAAAGTGTGCCTGTTGGTTTGGACCCAGCGTTCTGATGCTAAAAATAAGCATCAATGCTAAGCTTTGCTAAATTGTAGTCAATAACCTGTGGAAAGGCATAAGCATGTTGACTAAGCTGTACTTGTACCATTCATTATGTTAAAATCAATGCATAAGCTAAAATTAGCCAAAATGCTAATGTTAGTGTGAAGGGTATCAGTAGCATGTGGAGCATCACTAGCATGTTGTCTGTCATTGACTTACTCCATTCAGTATACTAAACATGGCAAATAAGTAAGAAAATTAACAAATAGGTTATTTTACGTAAAAGGCTAATGCTAATGCACTAGTCAAGGACAGTGAAATGCTAATATTTGTGCTAATGTTAATGAACTTCCTTGCTATGCAAGGCAGTTCACTATCCTGAGGAAAACAAACATAAAAAAGGCTAATAATATTGCAGCCCCTATGGCGGTGCACTAACGTGGGAGGAATATTCCAGTAAGCTTCATTTTAAATGACCACACTAATTCAATGTGAAATAGTAGTTTGGTTAAAACAGTCATGTAAATCCCAAAAGACCAATTGCTTGATGTAAAAATGGTCAAGGCTTTTATTTTGAAATTTTTATTAAGCTTTATTTT
>NW_015112985.1:494789-515147 GCF_001443285.1 Poecilia latipinna
GGAGCATCACTAGCATGTTGTCTGTCATTGACTTACTCCATTCAGTATACTAAACATGGCAAATAAGTAAGAAAATTAACAAATTGGTTATTTTAGGTAAAAGGCTAATGCTAATGCACTAGTCAAGGGCAGTGAAATGCTAATATTTGTGCTAATGTTAATTAGCACAAAAAGGAAAACAAACATAAAAAAAAAAGCTAATATTATTGGACTGCCTATGGCGGTGCACTAACGTGGGAAGAATATTCCAGTAAGCTTCATTTTAAATGACCACACTAATTCAATGTGAAACAGTAGTTTGGTTAAAACAGTCATGTAAATCCCAAAAGACCATTTGCTTGATGTAAAAATGGTCAAGGCTTTTATTTTGAAATTTTCAGGAAGCGACACTTTAAATGGCCACACTAATCCAGTGTGTAACAATGGTTTGGTAACATCAGTTATATAATGACCAATAGAGCAATTGCATGATGTAAAAATGGTCAAGGCTTTTATTTTGACATTTTTATTAAGCTTCATTTTAAATGGTCACACTGATTCAATGTGTAACAGTGGTTGGGTTAAATCTAGCCCTCTGTTTTAACTGGGTGTTCACCATAGTTAGAACTAATCTGAATCAGCAGCTATGACCTGTGTTCTGTTGCTATGGTAATTAATCCTCTCTGCCAACTGTCAGCTGTGAGAGAGACACACAGGGGGAGACATAATTCCATCTGTTTGAGCCAACAAGTTTCACTCCAAAAAGCAGTCCGAACAACTCCTTCCCGTTCGGGAACCGTGATACGTATTAGAAAACTGTTTGAAGCGTATGAGTAGGCCTGTCGCGATAAACGATAAATCAATTAATCACACAATAAATTAAACCTATTGACCTCATTTTAATTATCGGCTTTATCGTCTCTTCCTGCCTTTTTTCTTTCTGTTGATGACACTGAATGAAAAAGGGCTCAACTCCGGTGCTCTCCACTGACCCTCCCTTCCTCATTTCCTTAGTCTAATGTCCAGCGCACACTACACGAGTTGTACACCCTACACGAATTACATCGCCATGGTAACTCTGAATCCCAATAAAAGTATTAGCTCCCTTCTTGAGATCGAGCTGCATGTTTGTGGGGATGCACGCAGCAGTACAAGCCGCATTCACGGTGACGGAATAAAAATAAATAAACAAAGAAAGAAAAGTTCTATTAGGTGTAGATCAATAGGTGCCTGCCATGTATTACATGGCAGGCACCATGTAATACATGCCTGCCATGTATATGGCAGGCACCTATTTCCCTATGTAATGCTATGGGCAGGCCCCAATAATTCAATATATGTCTGACATGTCTAAGTATTGTGGTTTGTCAAGCATGGCCTCAATTCAGGTGGCTTCAAAGCTCCCCGAACGCATTGAAATGGTTTAAAAACACTATTAAGATGCACATAATTCCCCCAAAACCATCCACAAAGCTACAATCTTAATGCCAGAAAACCTTTTATATGTTTAAAAAATTCAAATAAACATTTGTGTTTTTATTAAAGTAATAAAACATTTACAAGCAACCAACTGTCTTTTAAATAATTGTTAATAGAAATAGAACAGGGGTCTCCAACCTCTGGCCCCGGAGCCGCATGTGGGTCTTTGGACTTTCCACAATGGCTTTTAATAACTAATGACACTACTAGTAATGGATTAATTTATATTTGTGTCTAAAAATTGTGAAATCAGCCTAAATTAAAACCCCAGCTTCAAATCAGATGTTAACTTCAGTGTTGTTTACCCTGCATCAAAAGCTGAATATGATGAAAGCTGTTGATATTTTCATCTTAGTGTAAAAAGTTTATTTAAAAATGCTGTTCTAAGTAGGCCTGTCACGATAACAAATTTTGCCGAGCGATTAACTGTCTAAAAAATGTTTGCAATACACGATAATATTGTTTTGAGACCTTGTGACACTGATTTAATGGAAATGACGTAATAATGCATGCTATTTCCTGCCATAGATACACACTTTATTTTCAAAAGAACACATAACACTGGAACTAATAAACTAAATAAACAAAACAACCAAGAATAAAAAGGATTCTCAGTCTCCATTAACAAAAAACGTACTTGAATAAAAAGTAAACAACATAAAGCCAAAGTGGAAATAAATACTGCATTCAACCAAAAGAGTGCAGATATGAAATCTGTATACTATATTGCCCTTCAGTAATCACTAGATTTAAATAGAGAAGATGGGCACATCCGACTACCTAATGCAGTAGTTCATACTACACGATTTATTTGCCCCTATTTTCCCCTTAGGACAACATTAATATTTATTCAACGTTTCGTGCAAAGAATATAGAAATGACAAGGAGAGGAGTTGGAGCCAAATTGCTACCGCAGTTGAAGAACCCGGTAACTTTTCAGCTGTTCTTCGTTAACGTGACATAAATAGGTTATAATGATTTTCATTCAGTCAGGACTTTACGCTGACTCTAGCCACATGCATTGCAGGTAGATTCTAGTAAAGCATTGATTAATGCCTGGCTTTAAATTTCGTTAACTGGACTTGTAGCCATTATTTTGTGCCCTTGTGGCTGGACACCACACGGCATGACGAACCCAATCGAACCCTTGTACCTAGGATTTCTGTCAGGCTTTGAAAATGGGCCGACAGTCCGCCAACAACTCGTGTAGTGTGTGCTGGACATTACACTAAGGAAGAGCACCGGAGTTGAGCCTTTTTTCATTCAGTGTCATCAACAGAGAGGGAAAAAAAAGGCAGGAAGAGACGATAAAGCCGATAATTAAAATGAGGTCGATAGGTTTAATTTATCGTGTGATTAATTGATTTATCGTTTATTGCGACAAGCCTATGCATGATGATGCACTTTGGAATTCTGTTGCTTCTCTAACATTGCTTTGCTTCTTAAAGCTCACATCCTGCCCTTCGTCGCTTAATGACAGCAGCTCTTCATCTTCTGATGTCTTAAATCAAGAGAACCCTCTGGAGA
This sequence comes from Poecilia latipinna, assembly GCF_001443285.1. Lineage (NCBI taxonomy): Eukaryota > Metazoa > Chordata > Actinopteri > Cyprinodontiformes > Poeciliidae > Poecilia > Poecilia latipinna. Next base: position 497,775 of record NW_015112985.1, read on the forward strand.
GCCTTACCCACCACCCCCCAATTCCTGGCACCATCATTCCCAACCGGATTTTCGTTGGGGGAATCGACCACAGGGTGAGATTTCTTTAGAAGCGCACCGCTGTGAGGCGGAGATCAGTCCAGTCCTGTTAAAATAAATGTACCTGTTTGTTTTGAGGTCAACGAAGGCGACCTGCATCAGATCTTCTCGCAATACGGCGCAGTGAAAGACGTGAAGATAATAATAGACCGCTCAGGAATCTCAAAAAGGTTACTTCTGTCCTTTCTTCCCTTTTCCTTTCTACTCCCTACTGTTTTAAGCATGCCTTATAAATCTCTTGTTTGTTTGAACAGATACGGGTTTGTTACGTTTGAAAACCAAGACGACGTGTTGAGAATCCTCAGTAATGTAAGTGCCATGACGCATCTGCATCCGTCTCATCCATCCGGGTTTAACCTCGTTGTCTTAAATCAAAAGGCGACTGAAATCTCCTTTAAGGAGAAGAAGCTCTGCATTGGCCAGGCCGTTAAAAAGAACCACTCTTCAGGAAAAGGTAAGCTGAATTTCAGCCAGCTGGTTTTCTTTTCAAACTTTCCGTTTAGATGGATTTTTTTTCTTTTTCTTTTTTTCTTTCTTTCTTTTTTCGTCGTTGTTGTGTTTTTTTTCTCAGCTAAGAACACCCGCATGGCCAACCTTGACCCTCAGATGTCCTGCGGGACGTTTTATCTGACCACATCCACAGGACATCCGTACACCTACCACAAGGGCGTGGCCTACTTTCACTGCCCAAGCATGAACCCTTTGGCTCACCACTGGTCGGTAAGGATCCGACCATTTCACCTGAAATCCCGCTGAATGCAGCGTAAAGTGTGGAGAAGTTCATGGGAACTGGTTTCTTGCAGCCTCACCCTCAGCTGATGATTCCTCAGTCCCATCAGCCTGTTCACCCCCAGCAGCCACCTGTGTATCCTCACTACCAGGTAGCAAGAGCACTTTTACCTTCAGAGTCAATGAATTCGTCAAGATAGCAGCTATTTTATATTGTCTGTCTTTTCACAGGACATCGCAAACCAGTATCAATGGAACATCGCTCAGGTTTGTGAAACAAATCATCGCTCGGCTGTTTAGGTAAATTCCCCCACTTATCAACCCTGTGGTGTTTGTGTCCAGGTGCCAACCCCTTTCAGCGCAGCGATGTACTCACAGCAGCCAGAATATCCCTACCAGGCCCTGGATGGAAGCTCCTACCTGCCTCCTGGGCCCGCCATGGAAGGCAATACCCCAGAGGTACCTAAGATTCACGAAGAAATGACAAGATTACAATCAGTTAATGTAGATTCAGATTATATAATAAATATGTGTCTCTTGTTTGCAGTTTTTAGAGTCGACGGCGCCACATTTTTACTCAGGAATGACACCGATTGCTCTGCAGCATGACCCCAGAGAGGTAAAATTCTCCCCACTGGTTGGATTTCGAACTGAGACTATGAATCGAATTAATTGTGATGAATCGATCATTGAAATGATCGCCAACTAATTTAGTAATCGATTAATTGTTAACAGGAGTTTACAGACTCAGAAAAGGCTATTTGCTGAAAAAACTACATAATTAGAGCAGTCATTAAGTCAAAACTGTACAAAAAACATACATTTTTTGTAAATATCTTCTACCCAAAAACTCCTGTAGTAACATAGTTTTATCTTCCCCTAATAATTTGCAGCCCTAGTTGGATTTTGATCAGTGTTTAGGTGTGACATAAAGTACCTGCAGTAGAAGATGAATTTATTGTCGCCTTTTACCAAGGGTACCAGTAAATCAATCATTCTGTTGGTATAAACAGAATCAAATCTCACCTTACAGTTGGTGGATTTAGCGTCTGTCCACCCAGGAGCTTGGTGGCGTTTGTCTTACTGAGGCATTTTCTGCTTTCTTGTCCCTCCATAGAGTCAGCTGTTCCCCCGTTCGCGTGTCCATCTGAAGCCGAGGCACCGCCGCTACACGCACCCCAAGGACTACTACCATCTGCCCGAGCCCACAGAGTCGCCGGACGCCGCCGCGTTTCCCTTCCACGCCCCTCGTGTAGGCTAACAGGCCAATGTATCCGCAAGCAGAACATGCCACACTCTCCGCCGACAGTTCCTACTACTTCTCCATGAATTAGCACACGGTCATATCTGCTCCACAGCAACGCAGTGAAACTCTGCGACACTTGCTTTTAATTTACGCATTAGGATTACAATTTTAACATCTTTGCGCTGAAGGACATAGTTCACAGCTTTGAGAACCTGCTGGGGTCTCAAAATGGGTTCTCTAACGATTTTTGCAAACAGCTCAGCTATCTTCGATGTCACATTTACACAATTCATGTTACTGGAGGACGGATCTAATGATATTTTATGTGAAAAAAGCTGCTGCGGCAGTGTGTCATCATGGTGCCTTTCTGTTTCGCATCAGAGCGGAAACATCTATGTTAAAATCCACAGTTAAAGTTTTTTCTCTTGGATCTGCGCCTGAATATAGAGGCTAAATGCTTCACCGTTGCTGTTTTGCCGTGTAGTGGTTGTGTTTGAGGGTCTCGGAGCTGTAATATTAGGGCGTTTTGTCAGCTTTGACCCTTTCAGGGACTGCCTCACCTACTGGTTCTTTAAGCAGGGTTCCTACATAGTCTTACAAAGAATTTGATGGAACTGTTTTCCAGAACTAGAACTACCAGTCCCAATTGCTGCATTATAAATATTTGGATTTCTGAAAAAAAAAAAAAATTTGCTCCAATCAACCACTTTGGTTTGTCTGATTGCTTTAAAATAAAGAGGGACAAAGAAGTGATAGATTCATTCATCCATTATCCAATTTCTCCCATCAGTTTGTCCAAAACAATATCTGTTGTGCGTTCCTTCAACCATTTGTTAGCCTGTTCATTTATCCATCCACCTGTTAGTTTGTTCAATTATCTATCCATGTATCAGTCTGACCACACATCCATCCATCATGTACTGATAACTCTACTAGAGCCTTGAAAATGATAGAAAGTCGTCCTAGAACATGTAGGAACCCTGTTGAAGGCACTACGTCCGTCTGCCTGGCTTTTATTGCACTTTCCCCTTTGACAGATGTCGATTATTGAGTCCAGTCATAAAGGCAACGGGCTTATTTTGCACCATGGCCGACTGATGCATGTTGAAGTAGATATTTAGCAGGTTGTCGTTGCACAGTTTGTCCACAAAAGCACTACAGTTGCTCCCGCATTGTGTGCTTTTAACGTTTCAGTGGACGAATTGTGCCGAGAACCACTTTGCAGCACACAGGAACTGATCAGTGCTTTTCCACTGAGCAGCTTGGTGCAGGTTCTGGTTTGTCACGTGTGGAGCCACCTGGATTTGTCCTGTGAAGAAATCCCGGCTGACACATTTTAAAAAGAGAAATAAGAAATTCCATGTTTGGAGCGGATCGGAGCTCAGCATGCAGACGGGTCGTTTTAGAAACTGATTGAAGCTTCATTTCTTTGTCACGATAGTTTTAGCATTGTTAAAGACGGAGGAGGTGCTTTTGTAAATGTGCCTTGTTTTTCCCCTGGTAGTGTTTTTTTTTTTTTTTTTTTTACTTTCGGACTTTAAAAAAAAAAATAAATAAATAAAATATATATATATATATATATATATATATATATATATATATATATATATATATATATATATATATTATAATTTATTATTTTTTTTCCCCTTATTTTGAAGTTCAAAATGCTGTAAAAAGTCGCTTCTTCTCAGAGGACTCAACCAAAAAAACAATTCCTGTATTGAGAGAATTTAACTTTAAATCCACTTCAGGTGTGATTAGTGGGTACTGGGACTAGTGTGTGCCAATTGCTTTCATTGCATTGCTTTGTATCTTATTGTACTTTCCTATATGCTTTATGGGTGAAACCCAATGTTTTCTATTTAGTCACAAAGCACATTGTAAACCTCCTAAACAACAATCCAGTTGATAAATATATAGTTTTAATATTGTAAAGGTGATGTACAGCGTATATTTGAGATCTACGTACTTTGCTTTGTAATGCCCTATATTATCAGACAAGTTGTTGTAACATTGTTGTGGTTCAATGCGTTTGTAGTTTTCAATGCAAATAAACATTTTTGCTTTATGTTCCACGAAGTCCAGGCGTGTTCTGTGACTTGGTGATCTCGACTGAATACTCGGACCGATTGAAACGAAGAGCTCCAACCATTGGAGTGGAGGTGTTTGAGTGTGTGATAGCGGGGTCGGTAATCTGCCAGTAGGGCCGCCGGCCCTGATGAATCAGGGTTTTATCTGAATGAATGGATAAAAGACCATGGCACCATGGCAAAAACACCTCCTGCCTGCAAATTACAATAACAAAAAGACCCAGTCTCGTGACATTAGATGGAGGTTTATAAAACAGCTGGGGTTTTTCTGGGAATCTTTTATGCTGCTTTGTACAAAAACATTACTTACTAAACATTTCGGTTGACACGTTTTCAGCTCTCTTAGTGTTTCTAATAAAAAGGCTGCATCTTCAACACACCAGGTTTGCTTCCCACCATATCACCTGGCCGCTGAAGGTGGAAAAGTGCCGCATAGGCTACAATCATACCCACAATCATCACATGACTAGAACAAGTGTTTTCTTGCCTGTCAATCGGCATGAACCATCCTTGTCATTCAGATTACAGTTTCATTCCAATCAAGCTGAATCCGATCAAAATATTCTGGTTAGGGCCTTTACAATGGAGACATTTTATTCCAGTCAGCTGTTCAGAATATTTACTTATGTCCATGTAATTGTGTCAAGGACTATAACATCTGTACATGGGAGCATCTGCTCTAACTTGCCACACAAAAATCTAAAGAAATTCAGAAATGGGTCGTTAACACTTAACTAGTGTTGCGCCAAGTGTCTGCAACAGAAACCCAAACATGCTAATCCAAATGTTGGACGTCATTTTACGTTTGCCAAATGCGATTTCAATCCTTCTTTAATCTGCTTTCTAAACATTTTTGTTTTCATCCAGAGAGACACTGTGATGTCAGAGTCATTATGCATCTCTTATTAACAAGGATTAATTGGAGTTGGTCAACAATCAGCAGGGTTAAACTTTCCACAAACTAAAATCACTTTTTTTTAAAAGGCAATGAACAGTAAAGTTGTCATATAAAAAGTATCCTTAACCTAATTAGAACAATTCATCTTCCCAAAAAGACCAAAACCTGATATTTGTTGTTCTTTATATGGATTTTAGGATCTGTGCAAGTGTGAAGCTACAGGAAAAACAAGAATGTAAATCACTCTGCTGTTTTTTATTCTGCTGATACTGGGAGTGGTGGCCTTCGGATAACCGTCTATCAATAGTGATGAACATGTGGAAAGTGAACAACAATAAGCCATCATCGTGCTGCCGTTCATCGCTATACATAACCAGATTTGTGTTGTAAAAACCGATTTGGATGACAATACTTTATGCTGTGCCATCACACGGCTACTTTATATAAAAGGACAACGGCGCAGAGAACATCTATTGAGCATCAGTCTGGCCTCCACTAATACAGCAATGGGAAAGGTAAGTTTATTACATGCTGCTAAAAAAAAAAAGAAAATCTTTCTTTGGTTTATTTATGTATATTTAGAGAAATATGACTTTTGCAGATCATATTCTACGAGGACAGGAATTTCCAGGGTCGCCATCATGAGTGCATGAGCGACTGTGCCGACCTGCACCCTTACTTCAACCGGTGCAACTCCATCCGAGTGGAGAGTGGCTGCTTCATGGTGTACGACAGGCCCCACTACCTGGGCCACCAGTACTTCCTGCGCAGGGGGGAGTACTCCGACAACCAGCGCCTGATTGGCATCAATGACTGCATCCGCTCTTGCCGCATGATCCCCACGGTAAGAAATAAGTGGAAAAAAGGCTTAAGATCCACCCCTGTAACCTGCAAAAGACTCATAAATGCTCCCGTTGCAGCACCGTGGCTCCTACAAGATCAGGCTGTACGAGCGTCCGGACATGGGCGGCCAGATGCAGGAGATCAGCGACGACTGCCCCAATGTCCAGGACCGTCTACGGATGTCCGACATTAACTCGTGCAACGTGGTTGACGGCCACTGGCTGCTGTATGACCAACCCAACTACAGGGGGAGGACCTACTACCTGAGACCCGGCGAGTACCGCAGGTACAGCGACTGGGGTGGCGCCAGCCCAAGGATCGGCTCTCTCAGGCGAATCACCGACTTTAACTAAGATCCTTGTTCTTCCATCTGTTCCTAATAAACATGCTTGGCTTAAACTGTGTGTAAAGGTCATTGTAGCCAAATGTCATCCTTGGGGAGTCTCTTCAAGTAATCAGAAAGCATTCGAATGGTTTAATTGACTTTATTTGTAGTATCTTGCATACACAACACTGCGCATTTTCACATTGTGATACGTCTGATTGATCCCACCCTGGGGCTCAAGCTTCCCCACTCATGAAACCTCCTGTACTGACCCTGGAGCAGCAGGTACTGGCGCCCCCGGTAGTGAGGATGCTCGTAGAAGAGCCAGTGGCCGTCCGTCGCGTTGCAGGAGTGCACGTCCTTAAAATGGAAGCGTTCGTAGAGAGAGGGGCAGTCATCAGTCAGCTCCATCATCGTCCGTCCAAAGTCTGGGCGCTCGTAGATCATCATCTTATGAGATCCTTGGTGCTGCAGGATAGATTGCACTTATCAGTTGCTTCTGCTGTGAAATTGGGATTGTACCTGGAGGGGGTCTTACCATGGTAATCACGCGGCAGGATCGAACGCAGTCATTGAATCCCATCCAGCGCTGGTAGTCTGGATAGTCGCCCTTTGTCAGAAAGTACTGGTAGCCCATGTAGTTGTTTTTCTCGTAGACCATCCAAGCTCCACTGTCCACCCTGATGGAGTTGCAGCGGCTGAAGTGGGAGTGCAGGTCCGAGCACTCGCTGCTGCACTCATAGGAGCGGCCCTGAAAGTTTCTGTCCTCGTAGAAAATGATCTGTCAGGAATGCAGGAAGCGTCGGATCAAGTTAGGCACAAATGGCAAAGATCTGCCTCCACTTTTCTGAGTTCGGTGAAGTAATTTACAGAAACATAAAAAATAAAAAAGACACCAAACAAAACGAGGAGCCTTACCTTCACCATTGTGTTGGCTAATTTTGTTCACGCTGTAGCAGCAGTCGTGGGCTCCCGGCTGCATTTATAACCCACAAATGACCTGCAGCATTGTGATTCATAACAATGATTGGACCTGTCAGCTTTTTTTAAACACTGTACCCCACAATGCATTTCAGCTGTTTGCTTTGAGGTGCAGCTGCCACCTGCATTTGTTTGACGAGCGGGCGCTCATGAAACTTGGAGCGATCTTCCAAGCATACGCATGGGTTGAACTGAAGAGATGCAAATAAAAAAAATTAAAAAACCCTAATTCTAAAAAATCCCACTTTTTTTTATTTTTAACGTTTCTTTTACCAACATTTTGCATGCAAGTTTAATTCTGCTGATGTTTTAGGGTCTCTCTTTCTAGAGGATACAGTAACACACATATTCCTTTCTGGCATTTGTTAGATTTGCTGTGCATTCATTAGATGTATTTTAACATTTCAGAAGCATCATTTTTAACAAAACTCCAAATCTGTGGGAGCACTTCCACACCTGCCACGGTTCTGTGCAACAGATGTCCTCCATTGGCTTTTTATAACAGTAAACAATTCACAGATTGTGATTCACTTTGGTTGTCAGCGTGTCAACAGCTTGTTTTTGGATAGCCTCCAGCTTTTTGGTTCTGGCTTTTGTTTGACTGAAATCCCCCATATTGTGATTCTCTCTTTGGGCTAAGCTCTAGAAATGTAATTCTCAATGCAGTCTGCATGTGACAGATTTAACACACAGCAGCTGAGGCCAACTCAGAGCTGTAAAGTTTCAATATTACCCAGATACTTGAAGATGGTCAAATCATACACATAACTACAGTATGCGCTGTATTTATTCTGCAAAATTGATTTTTTTTTAATAATATCAAATCCTATTCCACAGCCAAATAAAAGGTATAACTTTAAACACCTCAACATTTAGACTTATGTTGTGTTGTCTAAACTAAAACTGAAGTAAGCTTGCAGAGGAAGCAGGAAAAGTTAAGTCTATCCATGTAAATTATCAGTGTCCAAAATTTGTTTGCTGTTTTGCTTGAAACAGCAAAACAGCAAACAAAATATATGTAGGTGCATCACCAAAATGTTACATTTCAAATAACATAGTAAAACACAGCAATGTATTATACATTTTTTCTAGCCTGGTAGCTCCAGTTTCCAAGAAATCCTGAGAAAATCAAGTAAACCTTTGTTACAGGAGGAGAATGTGTGAGACTTGTGTTGATAGAGAATGATCAAGTTTTGGGACTTTATTGGACTTTATCACCTAATTAACTCCAAGATATCAATTTATCGATGAGGATAGGTCAATATGGGGAAAATTGTGAAGTCTTCTTGAAAACCAAAAAGTATTTTTTTAGTTTTATTGATCTGCTAGGACGGCAATACGTTTGAGGTGCAGCTGCCACCTGCATTTGTTTCTTAATATCACTCAGCAACAGCATCCTTTCTGTTTTTGAAAAACTATGGAGGGGACAGTTGACTACTTGAGAGAGCTGGTTATCGTGTTAATTAGAGTATATTTTTTGGTCAAAAGTGTATTTTACGGTTGAATACGAGTCAATGTAATCTTATTCAAATTGTCACTAATGGAACTCCATAGAGCCAGAGAATTCTTGATATTTTTAGGATCAGTAATGAGAACTTCTGTCTTGTTTTAGTTCAAGAGAAGAATGGTTTTCATCAGTTTAGCACTTATATCTTCTAAGTATGACTACAATCTTTGCAGTTTGATGGTTTCTTTACATCTGATGAACATGTAAAACAGAATATTATCTGCGTAGAATTGAAAATCAATATCATTTTTTTCTGATTATGCTGCACGGGAGGAATATGTTTCATAAAACAGAGGTGTTCCCATTTAAAAACCTTGTGGAATCCCATAACTAACTCTGGAAGGACTAATTGATTCATTATAACCACCAAAGTGAGACTGACTGGCAGATAATAATGCATCCGTTTTGGTAGATAATCATTGCACAGTTCCCTTTCTGCACATTAAAGTTTATTGACAGGTGAGATCCACAACCTTAACAACATTGAGAGAGTATATTGTGAGTTAGAATGTATTTATAGCTCACAAGCTTAGCATAATGTTGTCTTCCCATGGAGGACACACCTGACTCTGTCATCCAAAAGCACTGTGGTTATATTAATATATCATGCACTGGTCTTGCCCGTTCTACAAAACCAATGCATCCAACACATTAGTTCACCAGTTTGAAACCAGTTCATTTATTTTGCGTATCACAAATCAAGAGGTAAATTGTACAGTGAGATTGGAATTAAAAGCAAACAATGAACAAAAGGCACAAAAATCACAGATTCAGGATCAAAGATGAGGTTCCCCCATTTTTCTGCCTTCCACTGGTCGTTATTAAACTCGTCGGCTGAATAGAAACCATGAGAGTTAGGACTCTGTGATGCGTCTGATTGAGCTGAATCTGATGCCATTGCTGATTTCTCTGAGGTTCTTGTACTCCCCGGGCTTCAGGTACAGCATCCTGCCCTCGAACTCAGGCAGCTCAAACATCAGCCAGTAGCCGTCCACCACGCTGCACGACTGCAGGTCCGACATGTTGTAGCTGTCCTGGATGGAGTCGCAGTCATCAGTCAGCTCGTGCATTTGGCCTTCGAAATTAGTTTTCTCGTAGATTCGCATCTTGAAGGGTCCGGTGTGCTGTGCAGGGCAGAAAACAAGCGACTTTAATTAGTAATTTACTCATTTTTTACATTTCAGGCTGCCCTCATCTCTCATTGATTGATACAATAGGGATGATTACCACAGGGATGATTCGGCAGGACTGAATGCAGTCATTGAACCCAATCGTATCCTGATACTCAGGATACTCCCCTTTGGTTAGGAGGTACTGTTGGCCCCTGAAGTTGGGTTGCTCGTACACCACGAATATCCCGCTCTCCACCCTGCAGGAGCTGCATCGTCTCAGGTGAGACGCGATTTCCGAGCAGTCGCCGACGCACTCATACGAGCGGCCCTGGAAGTTCCTCTCCTCGAAGAAAATAATCTGATAAGAAAGGCATACAAACAGTTTTAGAGCTTTTTTTTTTGGTCACCCCAAAATACTCACCGTTGATTTAAAGTACTGTGCATAAAACTATTAACTTTTTAGGAATGTGCGGAGCAGTCTGGATAGTTTGCACCCTGCATTACCTTTCCGCTCATGATTTCTGTTGTTTTTCTCTCTGGCGCGCTGCCTTTTATGCATCATGTGACATCAAAAGAATCTGCCCCTCGATTGTACAAAATACCCGAGTCAGCTCATCATGGAAATCCCCACCATACTGCACATCAAAGCTGTGAACGCTGCGGCCTTCCTGATTAAAATGTATGGAGGCAAATGTTATGATGACATTGCAAAGTGAAATTATTGCATGTTAACATTTTTCATTGAAGGATTGGGTTGGGGGTTGGGGTTATGTTTGTTGGAGAATAAAAGATAACCCGAGTAAATGCAAAAGATTTTTTCAAATAATTTAATTTATTAAGGATAAAAACGTTATCTAACCCGATCTGATCCGAGTCTGAGTTCATAATTCGACAGAAAGGAAAGGAGAGTGGACAAAAATGACAAACTACGGCAGACCAATACCAACTCAAACAACCCATGTCACACTGAGCCAAAAAATAATCTCAATGTTCTCCATGAATTTTAGTGAAATATTCTACAAGTTAAGATGCATGTCTCAACAAATCTACAGTTAAAGTAACGCAAAATTTCAGAAAAAAATAATATCAAACAGTCAAACGTAGTCGTGGTAAAGTAATACACACCTTTGGATTCTGGAATGGGTCTGGATACCTCAAGCGTCACCCAAGACAATCGACAGGTCACTTACTACGTCTCTATAGTTACCAAAATAATTTATTTTTAAAGAGAAATCATTCAGTAAAAAACCTGATGAGTTCAACGATACTTATTTGTGTCAAATTTGATATAAACAGATACATTTTCATCTCACCAAGTTGTGTTTTGGCTAACCTGTGTCTTTTGCTTTTTTTTTTTCTTTACTTTTTAGATGTATTCTCACAAAATCTGCAAAAGCTGATATCGCTCTTATGCTGCTGTCACATTGTTTCCTTTCTTGCTATGTATGTCAGCATATTGAAAACTTGTGGCTCTAAACAAATTGAATTTTATGAAAGTCACATCTGTCAGATCTTCGATTTACTTGTGTCACTTGTGGTGTGCTCCTGCTCTGAAAAGTGCACATATATTGAGATCAAAGGTGGGGAATTCACAGAGTTCAACTCGGGACAAGGTGACTAACTTTTTTCACCGCATCAATGTCCCGTTTTATTTATTCACTTTGTTTTTTTTGTTGTTTTTTTCATATTTAAGGTTCAACTACCAATCTAGAAGTTCAAAATTGTTGCTCTACTGCTGCCCACAAGTGGTCAGATTAGTCAAAATAATAATAAAGTAGGTCATGCTGTCAGTTTCACTTCTGATTTTTAAACATCCTGTATGCCGAGTTGAGTAAAGCATCTGCATAGTGTGAAATGAGATTAAGTTTCATCGATTCTGTAACAATGGTACACATGTGCAACATAACGTTGGTGGCGTGGTTTGCATATTGTCACCGTTTCATTTCTAATGCACAGTAAGGTGGTGCTGGGGGGGGGGGGGGGGCTGGCTCACATAGTTTTGCCCCCAAAATATTTTTAGTATGAATTGATATAATTCCAGTTTAGAGAGAACAGAGCTTTTAATCCCTGCTTGTCAAGTACAGAAAAGATACGACAAAGATACTTCAAAAAATGTTTATTATTTTTCCTTTATAGTTTCGACCACAGTTAACACACATCCATGATGCGTCTGATGGAGCTGATTCTCATGATGTTGCTCATTCCCAGTTCGCGGAGGTTCCTGTACTCTCCTGGCCTCACGTACATCATCCTGCCTCTAAAGTTGGTCTGCTCAAACATCAGCCAGTGGCCGTCCATGACGTTGCAGGACTGGCAGTCGGACATGTAAAACCGATCTTGGAGAGACTCGCAGTCATCCATAAGTTCGTGCATCTGACCGCCGAAGTTCTCTCTTTCGTAGATCCTCATCCTGAACTGTCCCCGGTGCTGTTAAAGGAAAAGGAAAGATTTATTCTTTTCTTTCCTTGCTGGCTCGCCAATTCAGATCTCCTCCTAAAAGAGATAATACAAATATCATACCATGGGAATGATACGACAGGAGCGGATGGTGTCCATCATGGCCATACCCATCATGCCCATCATGTTTCCCATGTACTGAAAGTCAGGGTACTCTCCCCTCCTCAGGAAGATCTGGTTACCCATGAAATTGGGGCGGTCGTAGCCCACGAAGCACCCGCTCTCGACCCTGCAGGAGTTGCAGCGATTCAGGTGCATGTGGATGTCGGAGCAGTCGCTGCTGCAGTCATAGGAGCGGCCCTGGAAGCTCCTCTCCTCATAGAAAATGATCTGCAGCAAGGACACAGGAGAAAGGGTGAGACACCGCTGCTGCTTGTGCGCAGCATGATTAAGTGTTCGGACCTTTTGCAGGATTTTTTTTTTTTTTTTAACATGCAAACGGAGGACAAATCGGATATTACCCTGCCCATGGTGACGGTTTTCGTTTTTCCAAATGATGCCAACCGGCGTTGCTTTTATATCCACCATCAGCTCCAGACCACCTAGCTCACCTTTGTTTGAAACATCATGACTCATCATTAGGTTCACGTGGCCTTGCATTGATTTCTTTTTACACTACACCTCAATAGTTATTATTCTATGTTAACTGTAGCTCTGAAAGGTTACGCGAGGTCACAGAAAATCCATATTTATTTTAAGTTTTTTTTTAATGACAAAAATCCAACGCTTCCCTACTCTTCAGCTGACAAGACCTTGTTGTAGTTTTGGTCTTTTTCCAGAGGCAATACTCATCTTTATATGGGTATTTTTTTGGATAAAGAGATTAATTAAGTTGTAGAAGTTGCTGGAAGCGGGCATGAAACCCGATATTTAGCTGAGAATAAATGGATTATTGCAGATTCTGATGTACGCTAAAGTCTGCCACCCTATAATGCAGCTCTGTGCCACAATATAGAGTGATGACTCAAAGCTTTCAGCACAAGCCATGTGGAAATGCTACGGCTGTGCAATGTATAAAAAGGGAAAGGGTCGATGTTGGTGCGCTGAATCTCACAATTAGCTCACAATTATCATGACCATGGGGAGGGTAAGTGAAATTTCCCAAACATTAGATGCAAAATGACTCAGAGTGTAGATCAACTACCAGCTGATAATTTCACCTGTGTTATTATTATTATTACTTTTTTTTTTTGTAGATTATATTCTATGAGGACAGGAACTTCCAGGGTCGCTCCTATGAGACCAGCAGCGACTGCCCGGAGCTCACCTCCTACCTGAGCAGGTGTAACTCCTGCAGGGTGGAGAGTGGCCTCTTCATGGTCTACGAAAAACCCAACTTCATGGGCCTCCAGATGCTGGTGAGGAGGGGCGAGTACCCCGACAACCAGCAACTAATGGGAATAAGCACGAGTGACTGCATACGATCTTGCCGCATGATCCCCATGGTAAGTGGAGGACTTCCCAGTCAGCAGGTCAATGTTGTGGTTTAAGTCTCAATCAGACGGTTGTTTGATTTCAGTATAATTTCTCCCTCCGCAGCAACGAGGACCCTTCCGACTGAGGATCTACGAGAGGGAGAACTTCGCGGGCCAGATGCACGAGCTGGTGGACGACTGCGAGAACATGATGGACCGCTTCCGCATTTCCGAGTGCCAGTCCTGCAACGTCATGGAGGGCCACTGGCTGATGTTCGAGCAGCCCAACTACAGGGGCAGGATGCTGTACCTGAGGCCAGGAGAGTACAGGAACCTGCGGGAGATGGGGTTGAGCAGCTCCACGAGGTTCAGCTCCATCAGGCGCATCATGGACGCCTGTTAGCTCTTGAGCCTTGAATGTAGCCGGTGAAAACCAGAATAAAGCAAGCTGAAATCTTGAATGTGTTTGTACTTGTGCCTTATTCTGACCTAAACTAGATGGGGAAGGAAGAGTTTCTGCCATTTCTAGTGTATTTATGGGAACTTTTTGCACTTTTAAAGCACAAGATTTGGACAAACCCTTTCATATTTCTAAAAGTTCACATTAGCAGAACAATTATATTTAAAATGTTGATACAGTGGAACAACTAATAACGCCTAAAATGACCTATTTTAATAGGTCAAGCGTTGGATATGTCATAATATGCATTAATATGCACAGCAAAACCGTCTTGGCACTACGGCATGAGACCTACAGCTACAGTCATCCTAAGTTCCGACCTTAGGGAAACAACCAATCAGTGCCAAGGAAAATCAATGGCGCTCCTGGATTGGCTGCTTTGCAAAAACCAGCCAATAGCATGTCAAGTGGCATTGCTCCTGTGTGGCTTACATAGTTCAGCTTCCAAACTGTATTTCCTTTTGAATGTTTTACAAACGCTTTACGAAGTGATCCATGAACTGGCGAGTTTTCCGGAAATAATTTGGTGTCACGTTCCAGAGAAACATCCACGAAGAGGTCAATCTCTGAATAGACTCTGTTTTTAATCCATTAAAAACAGAGTTGTCTGTTTTTAATGGATTCTCTCAACAAATCAGTCTCAAAAGCAGACACAAGGAACACAACGAATGAGGAACTAAAGGCTGGGTAACACAATGTAATTGCTTGAATGCAGTTAAACACCTTCTGTGCAGAACGTTTTATTCAATTGTGCGCTTTAGATATCTGTGTGTGGACCATGTTGCCAAACTGTTCTGTGCAGTTGTTCATATATTGCAAACAGTTATCTCTCCCGGCTCTATGAATTAAGTCACTGATGTTGCAAGAATCCCTCATCCCAACACACAGAGGTTATGGTGCAAAATGTGTTTTTTTTGTTTGTTTTTGTTTTTTACATATTTCTGTCTTCAATTCAAGCAGCAAAAAGCGTCACCTTGAACTGCATTTTGCATATGTTGTTTTTACTTATTATTCATTTCTCTTGAATCAAACTAGTCATACACAAGTGGGATCAAAATTAACTTCAAATGGAAAATGAAACAGGCATCACCCTAAAGATAATTTGACATAATAAATGGGGGACATTTTATTTTCTAAATAATTAAGGACAAATATTGTACTATTGCAAATAAGTCCTTCTTACACTGACCAGCTTTTTGCATTTTTCCACTGATTTCTTTTGTCAATGATCTCCGAATGTTTGAAATTGGAAAGCCTCTTTGCCATCACCTTAATCTTTAGCTCTCTCCATAGAAACTCTATCAGAATCAAATCAGTATTCAGGACCTATAATAGCTACAACTTTTTAATAGTGTGGGGGGGAAAACAAGTAAAATAATATCAAGGCTACTAAAAACTGTAATAAAAAAAATCACCCCGAAATTATTTAATTTCCACAATATGATGTTCAGGTTATATAATTCACATATAATTATATAACCTGATTTCCAGGACATTCCACTCACTATGCGCACAACAAAACTGCATAAAACCTCACTGTTGAAATATTTTTTGTACCATACAAATGCAAAATAAAAAATAATAACAATAAAAAAAAAACAGCAAATTTATGTAAGATTCCTATAATACAGATTCAGATGCAGTCAAATGTGAAGAAGTATGATTATTTTCTGTCATCCATGCTGTTTGCAGCTGATCCTCTATCGTTCCAGCGTGTGTTTGATAGAGGCTCATCATGAAGCTGGAACAAAGGCAAATCAAATGACACCAAGCTGTTTCTGCTGATATGCAAATCCAGCTCATTTGGGTATCAAAGACTTGCCACGCTCTGCACATTTTCTTTATGGATAAATACTTTGATGGGCCTGCAGCAAAGAACCAGGTTTACATTGCATCCAAATGGGGAAGGTAAGATCTTCCACTGCAGTAAAGCGTTTAAAAAGCGACAGAAAAAAAAAATCATATACTCATGCTTTCCCCCTCGCAGATCACGTTTTTTGAGGAGAAGAAATTCCAGGGCCGCTGCTACAACTGCAGCAGCGACTGCGCCGACCTGCACACGCACTTCAGCCGCTGCAACTCCATCCGGGTGGAGAGCGGCGTGTGGGTGATCTACGAAAGGCCCAGCTACAAAGGTTTCCAGTACATCCTCAGCCCCGGGGAGTACGCCGACAGCCAGCAGTGGATGGCCTTCAGCGACAGCGTCAAATCCTGCCGTGCTGTGAAGAACGTGAGAGTCTGGATGCAAAAGATTCAGGAAACACTTAAGTTGAATTTAAGATTATCCCTGCAATGACCCTCTCTCTTATGTTTGTTTGTAGATTTATGGCAGTTCCTGGAAGCTGAGGCTCTATGAGAGACCAGATTTTGGAGGGCAGGCGGTGGACTGCTCTGACGACGTCGCCTCGGCGTATGATACCTACAAGATGCGCGAGGCCTACTCCTGTGTGGTGACAGACGGCGCCTGGGTGCTGTACGACCTCCCCAACTACAGGGGGCATCAGTACCTCCTGGAGAGGGGAGAATACCGGCAGCACGACGACTGGGGGGCGTCGTCTCCTGGCATTGGCTCCTTCCGTAGGATCACAGAGTTTTAAGTGATGGAAGCTTCTTCTAAATGCCTGCACAACCAATAAAATTAAAGCAAATCCTGACTTGTGTCTTCATTAGTTTATTAGAGTTATGGTCATTTGCATGAAAGTCATGAATATTTGAATGTATCTGGCGTTTAAGGATATAGTACAAAAATGTTCAAAAGGACTTTGGGGTCAAAGTCTGTTGTCCCAGTTACATTTATCCCAAAACCAGTTCTGATGTTGGGATGATTGATTGTCCAGGTTGTCGTCCATTTTCTACAAACCAATGCACTGCTAATTTCAGTCAAACTTGATAGCATTCATTTTGGAGCAGCACCTTTCTTGTCTTTACCCTCTATGTCTATGGCTATTATAAACTGATGCATCAGCATCTTCCAGGACATCCTGGAGTCATGGAATTTTCAACTCTGCTCCTCCAGACTAGCAGCAGCAGAAATTAGCAAACACCTGGAAGAACTGCTGATCTCATTATATGAACTCCTAAGGACGATTGTAAATGGCATAATCAAAACAGCATAATCAAGATTAAGTGCTGAAGGTGGAGTGTCTGACAGACAGAGATCCAGTGTCAAGGATTAAATTGCTAAGTAAATTTTCTTTTATGTTATGTTTGATATATATATATATATATA
>NW_015112985.1:519242-522713 GCF_001443285.1 Poecilia latipinna
ATATAGCATTTTTATAAAGTTAAAGGTAACATAGTTACTTGATCATGCTATGATATGGCCAAAGTCACATGTACGTGCAGGAAGTAGGGGATTTATCTAAATGTTAAAGGTGGGGACAGAAAATTTGGCACCAAAGTAAAACAATTTGTGTTTGCTTGATTATTTATTTTTTTGTTGTAGCCATGTAGCCATGCATCTTGGTAATAATTCTTATGCCGCTAAAATTCCCATTTACTTCTTCAGTGATGCCACACTTGCAAGGAAAATGTGAGTAACGAGTAATGTCTGTTTAGATGAAATTAAGGTTTTTGGCCACCATGCAAAACGCTGTATGGTCTAAAACTGACCACACACGATGCTGAACGCTAGGGTGAAACATGGTGGTGGCATGATTATGCTGCATGGATGTGTTCCTCCATGGCAATTCTGGAAGAGGTTGCAAAAGGTTTAAGACTGAGGTGAAGGTTCTCCTTCTGGTACGAGGACAACCCTAAACATACAGCCAGACCTAAATCCAATTTGGGATCTATTGGAAAGTCTTCACTTCACTACCAAGCACTATTTTCTCATCAATTCAGTAAAACTTTAGACATATTATTTTCTGTTTCCAAGTAGAAGTCAACGGTCAGACATGTTGAATGTAAAGCTTTTATGAAATAGCTGGCCCAGTCCAGGGTCTGCACAGCCTCTGGTGCCTTCCTACCTTCCTGCTGGGTCACTGACTCAGCTCTAGGCGCTTCACTACAACCCAAATGTCCTGCGGTGCCCTTGTTTTTGTCAGCACTCTCTACTGGATCCAGCGGCTTTGGGCCTCTTTGTTCAGGGAAACAGGAGTCACTGCTTCAGAACAATGTGATCCGCCTGGATCAATTTTTGAATCGCTGATTGAAAAATCCACTTTGCACAAAGCAAAAAACCATGTGCTTGGCTTTATTGTTCTTGCTCTGTATAAAGAGCATACCGGAGGTGGCAGGTGTAATGTTTTATTTAGCACACCAAACTTATTGATATCAACTATGGAAAAGGTAATGTGATTATTTAACATATACACATGTTAGAGTCACCGACTTAACCTGGTGTTTGTGTTTCAGATCATCTTCTACGAGGATAGAAACTTTCAGGGCCGATATCATGAAAGCAGCAACGACTTCAGCGATCTGCACACGTACGTCAGCCGCTGCAACTCCATCAAAGTCCTGGGCGGGTTCTGGGTGGTCTACGAGAAACCAAACTACATGGGCCACCAGTACGTGCTGAGTCCAGGAGAGTATCCAGACTACCAGTACTGGCTGGGTATCAACGACGCAGTCAGGTCTTGCCGTGTCGTTAGACATGTAAGTGGTTTTTCGATCACAAACAACACAAACGAACCACTTCTTGGGCATTTTTTCAGAGTGGATTTTCGTTTTTGACTCTGCCAAGGTGGGGAACATGTGGCAGATGAAGATTTGGGAGAAGCCGAACTTTGAGGGCGAGTCTGTGGAGCTTTCGGACAATATGCCCACCTTCCATGAGCGCTGGCAGAGCCACGACGTCCAGTCCTGCAAAGTGTTCGAGGGGGCCTGGATCTTCTACGAACACCCCAACTATAGGGGGCGCCAGTACCTGCTGGAGAAGGGCGAGTACAGGCGGTACTCGGAGTGGGGAGGCAGGCAGCCCAGTGTGGGCTCTGTGCGCCGGGTGAAGAACTAAGCTCTAAACTGCTCTGTATGCATCTGGGGAATAAAATCAGAATGAAAATGTGATGTTTTTTATTATCAGTTGTTTCAAATTGATGTAGTTCATAACATATATCAGCCAACAAGAACAGAACAAATTTATAAACTTCTAGTTTAGCAATAAAGGTAGCTATATATTTTTGAGAGTCTGAGTCTTTGCCATCGCTGAAGGGGAATTTTGTCCCACTTTTTCTTGCACAATTATTTTAATTTAACCATAATAGAGAATTTTTGAGTGTTAGCTACTACATCTCAATCATATTTTGGTCCAGACTTTGACTAGACCAATCCAAATTATTCACTTTTTAAATTTTATTTTATGTATTCATTTATTTTTAACCATTCAGAAGTGGATTTATGCATAATTGATGGTCCTATCAGCTACAAGTATTTGTTCTTAAGAAGTGAAAGCACCCCAGACCATCACACTACCACCACCATGTTTGACACAAGGTGCTATGTTGTTGTTTTGAAATGTAGTGGTTTTCACTTCAGATGTAGACATAATGCAGCTTTTAAAAACAGAATATTAGAGGCTGTTTTTGCCCTGTGCCTTTCTTAAAGTTAAATTATGAACTCTGACCTCAACTGAGACAAATGAAGCCCACAGTTCTTTACAGATGTCTCTGTGTTCTTCTGAGATGTATCTTTGGATTAAGTTCAGCTCCATGATTTGTGGGAGTTTTATTTTACCTTGTTTTGCTGGAGTCCAAAAGCCTCCGGAATGGTTTTGTATTGATTTCCACATTGATAGAAGTTTGTGATTTGGATGGATGTTCGGAGTTCACATGCGAAATATCAGCATCAACTCATCAAAAGCATGTCAGGAAACAACCGCCGAATCAGCTGCTGCATTAATCGAGAGCTCATTTGAATGACAGCAATTGTGCTGGTTTTGCATTTCATGAGCCTTTATATAAAGGTGGTGGATCGGTGATGCAGTGTGAATTAGGTGGGGGGACTTTCATTTGATCTGCCTTGGAGGACCAAAACGTTGCCTAATCATGGAGCGCACAGGGAAGGTGAGTACAGGATCTTTTCTGCTATATTAAAGAGCTTTTTTTTTTTTTTTTTTACTAAATATTCTCCACCATGGTGATCAGTTTACCTGGCTAATTGCTTTAAACCACCATGTTCCTGCTGATTCTGGGGTCAGTGACTCTGTTTTAAGTGGGAGAAAGTTCAGAAAAACAGTTGAGTTGAATGAAGAAAACAATATTTTTGTCCTAAATTATGATTGTTTCTTTTTTTCTTTTCGAAAAAGTCAATATGCATCATGTTTCTTCGGAATAGTTTCAGAATAATCTCAAATATAGCAATAAATTATCTCAGTTTATTCATAAGGAATGAGCTGTTTCATAATTTTGTAATTAATAATGGAAAATAAATTGAAAAACAATTACATCTAATTTTTGTTAGATCATGTTAATTATGAGTTAAAATTTTATTTTAACTATGTATAATGTAGATATATAAACTACATTATATATCTACAATATCTATATAGTTTATATAATTATAAACTATATATTTTAGTTTATAATTATTTTATAAACTAAAATAATTATATATATATATATATATACATAGTTAAAATAAAATTTTAACTCATAATTAACTTAGTATTTTCAAATTAGTTGATTATTTAATGTTTCAATTGTTTCATTAAAGTAGTCAGAATTAATGTAAAGTTATATTTCATGTGTCTGAGAAATTAATTAGGCCCGAGCAGCTAAGCGCTGCGAAGGCCTAT
>NW_015112986.1:0-25564 GCF_001443285.1 Poecilia latipinna
CAAGTCCAGAGGATTCCCAAGTGCTTCACGCTACATTCAGTCATTCACATATTCATACACTGCAGGTAGCAAGCTACTGGATAGCAGTCACAGCTGCCCTGAGGCAGTCTGTCAGAGCCCTGCCTCATACCAGGGTGAGGTTGGCATGTATCGGCGCCACCAGCACACAAGGCCGGTGAAGTGTCTGCCACAGACACAACAATTGAGGCAGGTGGAGCAGGGATTCAAACCAGCAACCCACCGTTTGTGGGACGAGCTCCTATCACTGTCACCACCAACAATAACAAAGCAAAATCTTGAAATCTGACTACAAAAATGTGGTTCAAGCTGAAGCTAAGACTGCAGGAGCCTATATGGATGTGGGAGAGTCATGTTTGTCACAGAATGATTGGCACTGAATATTATTGATAATTCAGCAATAGACCACAACCTTTGTTAATTTAAACCCTGGGCCTCACCCTCCACAGCAAAACTGTCAAACAAATTATTATAAAATTAGTTGTCAAAATCTAACAACAAAAGGGCATTTTCCTTTTCACTGGAGGATTTTTCCCTTACAAGTTTGCCAAAACGAGATGTCTCCTTGACTTGAAAGTTTGTGGCAGAGTTTAAAATGAAACCGTGAAAAAGACAGAAACGATGCCACCCACCCACACTGGAGGCAACGAACATGAGCTCACTGTCAAACTGAACAGTAAAAGAACTGGAATCAAGACTACTTTTATCAGTCTTTTGTGATGACATTTCAACCCACTCATTCCTGCAAACATCTAAGAACGTCAAATAAAGTTTTTATCCGTGCACTCCAAAAAATATAAGCTTCTGGAATAACCTTCATGAAGCCCTACGCCAAGGGTGCCCAAAGTCGGTCCTCGAGGGCCGGCATCCTGCATGTTTTAGTTCTCTCCCTGGTTTAACACACCTGCATCAAATGATGGCTCATTAGAGGCCTAAGAAGAACATTGACATACTGAACAGGTTGTTACTACCACCAGGAAGAGAACGAAACCATGTAGGACGTCGGCCCTCGAGGACCGACTTTTGGCACCCCTCCCCTGCCCCATTTAAAACGTGTTAAGGTCTGTGCCAGAAAACCTAACAAATAAAATGAACTCAAATTCTGCCAAGAAAAGTGGTAAAACTTTCAGTCAGACCGATGCCAGGAGCTTGTAGATGACTAAGCAAAAGATGGTGGAACTTGATAATTCACGCAAATCAAATATTAGGTTGGTATTATGCGCGTAAGAAAATCTTTATCATAATCAGC
The DNA here is from genome assembly GCF_001443285.1 of Poecilia latipinna. Lineage (NCBI taxonomy): Eukaryota > Metazoa > Chordata > Actinopteri > Cyprinodontiformes > Poeciliidae > Poecilia > Poecilia latipinna. The sequence continues at coordinate 1,268 of NW_015112986.1, forward strand.
ATCACAAATGTCTTTCATAGCTGCAATGCAAAGTAATTATCAAAACATAGCAGGAGCATCGTTGCATAAAGTCCACCACCATCAGACACCATCTGCAGTGTTGTTGTGGCTCCCTTCAGCCTCGTCAGCTTCATATTTACATCATCCACCCTACATGCAGACTTATTCTGCCCCTTCATGTATGTAATGACAAACGACTGAGTGTCAGCACATTAACTGACATTCTGGACTTTCTGCCCTGCAATCAAAGTTTCTTGTTGTTCTGTACAATGTGTACCAGACTGTGTGTTACCAAACCACTTAGCATCAAAAGTCCTCTATTTGCTTCCTATATTGACAGTTCTATACAACAATATGGTAACTCAAGCTGTTGCTGCATTCTGATTCCAGAAAGACAATGTGCATTTTAGTATAAAGAGCAAATCACTCCAACTTAAATCTTGCATGTTGATAAAAATAAGATAAGAAAAACTGCATATCAGCATTCAGACTGATATGCAGCCTGAATGCTGATATGCACACTAGACATGTTTTCATTATCAAACACACACATACACAAACATGTGCATACACACACATACTGCAGCTATTTAGGGCTATCCACTAATTGAATTGAATTTATTTACTTTGCAGATGAATCAAAATAAGGTGGAATAACAGGTGGATCAGTAGATATGTATTAAAGTCCACATGCATTTCAGCATTATATGAAGAGAGCCAAAATAATTATATGAAATATTTTAATCCACGTACATCAATTTTAGACACTCAATTATTGGCTTTAAAACTGCTTCATTGCTCTTTTTGGGTATTAAAGTCATAATTTTGTCATTTTAACAGATACAATCTTGGCAAAGCCTACCATCATGTTATGTAATTTACCACTTGCAGATAAGTTGGATAAGTGAGTTGTTACTACTGTTTAGGGTCATGAAGGCAAGGCATTATTGTTGACTTTGTCAAAGGAGACTTTGAGCTTTAACAACGTCCTCAACCACCAATGGAAGAACCAGTGGTGTCCACATTGTAATAAAACATGTCAGTTGCTAGATTTCAGGTTCATGGGTCATACTCCTACAGGACTGAAGGGGGCAAAGACTTTTTTGAGTTTGATATTATGTTATAATGTTGTTCCCTAATCAAAAACATACCTGGAGTGTTGCTTTTATTCATGCATGTTTGAGAAATCCTTGAATATCCTGCAGCAGACATTCAAGGAGTGCCTAAACGCTTGCTCATTCAAAAAACAGTCTATTTCCACAAAGTTCCTTCTTAGAAATGCAGTTTATATACAATTATATGCCCTCTAGTGGACTACCTGAGAAAACCTTGAAGGACAGAAAAAAATTAATGCATAAAGAATGGTTGATGAATAAAAATGACAGTCTTATGCCAACTACAACTTCATCGATATTTTCAACAAGCTTGGGTTTATTTGTAATCATGAATCACAAACATTACCTAACCAAAAGCAAGCCAACAAAAGGTTTTGCCACTGGAGATGCATCTGTTGGTTTTCTGAGTGCGACCCTTTGGCACCATCCCCCCAGAAACAGACAGCCACTATACACAGCACTGTACTTTCCATCACTGCTTAGAATTCCCCTGCAGGGATCCAAAGGTGGATGCAATATAAAATATTACCAGTGGGTCAGCTCATAGTTAACCGCACAGCATAAAACATAAAAATTGCAACAAAATGCCTCAAAGGTTTTGCAGAGCACAATATTTCACTTAATTTTTATAGGCTGTCAAAAAAAGATCTGGGTAAAATTTCACTTTTTTGCTATTTTCTAGAATATATTTGATGTCAACATTTTTCATTTATTTAATTGCCGTTATAAAAAAAAATGGTTATATATGAGGAATAAAAATAGGAAGCTCATGGTACCGGTATGCCATTAGTAATCACAAATGCCACAGCAAAAAACAGTTAAAATAGTGAATACAATCACAGGCACATCTGAGAGCAGAAGCTGATCTATATTGAACTGGGTCTAAGGGAATTTCACAATCAGATGCAGAGCTGATTCTACAAGCAGGAAAGGTAGAAAACGGTAAATTTTAAAAGAATCGTCTAAGGAGATCTGTCCCCCATACTAACACCAGGAGTCATTTGTGTGTAAAATTGCAGTTCTCTGGCTGCTCTCCAGCTCATCTTGCTTGTTGAGGGCAAGCTCCAGACTGTAAACTGTAAATTATAAAACTGTGATCCTCCAATCAACATCTGAGCCAACAAAACGAAACATTGTACCTCAACCTTTGATCGATGGAAAATTGATTGTCTGCACGATTAGACCATAAATATTACATAAAAGATTGCAATCACAGGCCTTAGCCCAAGTCATTGTGAAAACGTTTGAGCACAGGGAAGACAAAACTGTTTTAAAAGAGTGATGAATTCAAAATATAAAATCACAGAACTTCATACTCAATTTCTGAAACATAAAATAACTTCTAATATGAAAAAAAAATAAATGTTTGACCTCCACAGCCCAAATCATCTATTTTCATTCAAACACTTGTAATTTCTTGTCAGCATGACAATCAAAACTTGACAAATGAAGTATGTTCTACTGTAACCTGTCATGTCCAAACCTGTAATACAATTCCAGCCAAATTAACTACACATTAAACAACCCATTATCCAAAAATTTAACAGAACTCAAAATACTGGCTTTTCAACTTACAGGATTTGGTGTTCCCGCACAGCCTCCTGCTTCAACAGGCAAGAAGCATGTGACAGTTCACTCCGTGCATTTATCCACAGCCCTCCTTATCAATGGATCTCTGATCGATTTAAAAGGGTAGCTACAACTCTGCCTGGATGTGCAGGGGTCAAATGTATGGAAAACGTGCATTTAGATTTAAACTGTTTTGGCGCATTTTGCAGTGAAAGTGAAATGAAACTTGGCAACAAACGCCATACAACTTTATAGGGGATTATCCACTAAATCCTTCTGAAAAAGAAAAAAAAATATTTATGGATTATATAAACCCCTGAATTAGACCTAGTGAAACACATAAGTATAAAAATAAGAAATAAAAATGTCGGTATTCTTAATATGTTCACTTATTTGAGGAATTCCGACACTCTAAAAGTGATTGCACATGACAGGTGGAGGCGACGCGTTCTGTAGTGTGTGAGCGACAGCTTATCTTAAGAGTTCACCCTTTCACGAAGAACATAAACAAACTGGAAGCGGGCACAGAAATGCCTGGCAGAAATAAGTGGAGTTCACTCACCATTGCTCTGTGAAGGCGCCGGGTCCTGAAAGCATGTCACGACACTAAATACCCATGAACCAAAACCCCGCTGCTCTTTAGTAAAACAACAAATAAGTAACAGAGAGAGCAAAAAAAGAAAGAAAAAAAAGAAACCGCAGTTGACGGTCGGGACTGCTCAGCTGAGTGGAAGGAGCGCAGCGCAGCAAAGACCAGTGGCGGAATTTGGAGACACGTCCGTGCGCAAAAAGCCGGCGAGCTGAAGAGCGCACTGCCGGTTGGGACTCTGGAGACAGGGACACTCTGTAAAAAGAGGAGTGCAGAAACCCCTGCAGAGAGTTGGGGGAACCTCGAAGGTTTTTAAAGGAACCGCGGATTGTGTCCGGTCAGTCTGCTGCGGAGGAGTTGACGCCGTTTCGCTTTGTGTGAACTCACAGCGGACATTAAACCGCTCCGGTCAAGTCCCTCCTCCTTTCTTCAGCCCTGAAGTAACGGAAGCACTCGTTCTCGCTGTCTCCGTCACCGACACACTACATTTAACTAACACGATCCATTTGGCCGAGGCTGTCCCTGCTGACGCGCTGCTGATTGAAATGACCTGTGCACGTGTAAGGAGACAAACTTTAACTTTCATTTAAGCACAAATCTTGAGCGCACAAGAAATGTATGAATTTTGTTGATCTGCAACAAAATGCAACTTTTTGTTATTTTGTTCTCATGTGGCCAGCAGGCTGCTTTTAGTCAGTGTCCAGAAAACAACACATAGATAAAGTAGATAAATGAATAAAAAGTTAGATTATTTTCTGAATTCAGTTCGAAAAGAGAAACTTGTGTATTTTACAATGTAACATAGTTAACCGTTTATGTTTGGTTCAATTATGGCTACAAGTAATAAAAAAATCACATTCAGTTTGTAAGAACATTTAATTTGACATAACATCAATATATAAAAGTAGGACTTTATTACAAAAATGTTAAGTAACACAAAATATATATATATATATATATATATATATATATATATATATATATATATATATATATATATATATATATATATATATATATATGTCCCATTGCATCTGTTTTGAAACGTATGTGGCTTTACAGAAAAAAAAAATAAAGAAAAAAAAAACATCATACTGTCAGTCAAACATGGTGATGGTGGAATGAAAATGTGCGGTGCTTTGTTGGACCTGGGTAGAAATCATAAATGTTTACCTTTGAAATAGAATACCTGGTTATCAATTGGTGACCTTTTAATTCGAGCAGGTTCTGGTTATGCAGTAAAAAAAAGTCATCAACAGCAGACCAGGAAGTTATTGGCTCAAAACTCATAAAAGTTGTGAAGTTGCCTAGTCAAAGTCCAGATTTAAATTGGATTATGAAAAGTCATGCCATGGTATTAAACAGATTTGCTCATATTTAAAATCTTACAACTTTTTTATGGCACAAATAACTGTCACAAAAAAGCAAAAAGAGAACAGCATTTTTTTTTACAACACAGTGTACATATACTAACAAAAGAAATGTAAACCGTATGCAACCTACATAATTTATCTCCTTTCTCATTCAAATATTGAAACAGACATAAAACCCTTGGAAAAGAGCTGGCTTCCACAGAATTTCTGTCTGTTCCACAAAAATTCCAGTAAACTTTTTCACACCTTAAACTATGGTTGATGGTGTTTCACTTAATGGCTTGATTATATGATTAATCAGTTAAATACATTCCACAAGTTCTTCCTAGAAGATTTCATAAACAGTAGTGGCAGTATTAAAAGTTTAAAAAGTTTCTCTGATAAGAAGATGTCTAATTAGACATGTAATTATAATCACCCCAAACTTCCCTCCGGCCTTAAATTAAAGATACCATTGCTCATTAGTGCATTTACATGCATTTAAAAGCACCTTATTAACATTCCCCCTTTTTTTATTCTCAGCAGGAACTTTGACACCTTTTGCAGATCAAAGTCAGTGCGGTTTCTCCTTCAGTTTTACTTCAGCTTTACCCGAACACCAGGTGGCACAGTGTCTTAGACTTTGAAACAAAAAAAGCATCTTACATTTAACCCTATGCCAAACATGCTAAGAGAATACTGATTAAGCAATGCAGGGCAAGAGGAGACTTTTGTAATGAGGAACAACTGAAAAACTTAATCATATAGATCCTGGTTTGAATCCTTACTTTTAGTATTTTTACTTGATTACATTGTTGTAGCTTTTTTTTTCTTTATTATTTTTTCAGGAAACAAATAAAATAAAAACTAAACTGTATCTACAATGCATGGTTGAACATCTTAATTTAATTGGTTGCACACGAATGCAAATTTAGTACAAGAGCCTAAATGTAATAACATGCAACAGTTTGACATGTTATAGGTGACAAAATTATCTCCTCCTAAAGGCCAAACAGTAGTTTAAGAGTAACAGTTCAACCCAATGACAAATAATACTCTGTCAAGTTTTGTCAAAATGTTGATCAGTGATGTCTGCTGGATGATGGAAGGAGAGATAGCCCAAGGCCAATTCCTTGTCCCACCTACGATTTATCCCTGAGAGATAGCAAAAAAATGACCTCAACTAACAAGCAGCAGAAGCCTCCTCCTCTCACTCTGAGTCACAATCTCATTTTCGCCAAATCCATCTAAAAATAAGAAAAAAAGAATGTGACTCAAGCACTGATGTGACAGAAATTTGGAAAAATAAACTGACTTAAACAACAACTTAAATTTTTGACATAGAGTACACGGCATGCATGTATATTATTTTCAATGTAACAAACACATTTTGCAATGTAATATAAGTCACCTTGGTTTTAAGGCAAACCAATGTTTCTTAGGGAATATACATTATTTTTTTTTAGATATTTACTTGAACCAAACCTTAGAGAAATATTTAAAACTCTTAAAAACATTTTTTGAACATTATTATTTAATAATCTAAAACTGTCATGAAGTGGTGGTTTGGAGGTGGTGAGGATGAATGCAGAGACCCAGGTTGAGAAGGAGAAAATGATGAATTTAATGAAGAAAGCTCAAACAGTCCAATACAGGCGGCACGGCAGAGAGTTTAGCACACAGCTAAATACCGGTAGCAACTGACGACAGACTGTACATGGAGCAAGCTAACCAGGACTTAAGCAGTTCAACTGGAGAGCCTAGGCGTACGACAACAACTACTGGCATTCGATGACAGTAGACGACCTGACAAGAGACAAAGACAACTCAGGAAGGGTAATCAGGTAACTAGACAAACCTGGGAAGCAATCAGCAGGGAAGACAGGACTAAACACAGAAAACCTCAGCAATAACTACACAGAAAACACAGAACATAACAAAAACATAAATTTGATGTACAAGAACTGAGTTAGCCAACACTTATTCCATTTGGTGGCAGTTTACATTACTTTCTTCAAACAAAAGCTAACAGCTGTCAGGCAGAAAATATAAAACAACTAATATAAATCATGATTAGAAAGTGAGAGATTTGTTTTGTGCAGCAGATCTGAGTTTGTAATTACAAAACCAAGCAATAGAGGGCAGAGAGAGGGAATGTAGGACATGCACAAGAGAAACAGAACAAAACCTGCATGACCAATGTTTGTAAAGAAAAACCTGGCCTTTGTCCTCTCAGAGCCAGATCAGCTTTGCAGCTGAGATGAAGGTGTGAAGATGAAACAAAAAGAAAAAGCTCGCCTGCTCTGTTCAGAAAAATGAACAAACTTCCATGTGTGCTGCGATTACATGACAGGCTTGCTGCTTTTAAAATATATTTGTAGAAATCCAACAGATGGACACATGTATACATTTTGAAAAATGAGGTGATAAACCAGCAGTTACACATTCATCTCATAGCTACAGCTGGTTGTGAGCTGTTCCGGACTGTCAGATTACAGAAAGTGCATTTGCATAAGAAATTGTGCAGTGCGACTAAAAGCATTTTGGCTGCACTGACGTCTGAGCTGGATGATATGAATCATCTGTCTCATGCAGATAATCAAATCCAAATAGAGGCTTGGCTGCTGATTGCATTTAAAGTATCTATAACCAGCCACTTTTTTCTCTATGAAGCCTGATGCACCACAACGCAACACATAAAGCATCAGCTTATCAACATCACCATTGTCTCTGTGTCTTGGAGTTGTCTGCACTGCACTCATTAGGCTAGAAAGAAAAACAAACTTTGAGCATTCGCTACTGAAGTATGTCAGCATCAAGCGATAAAATATGAAGCCACTTCTTCACGAGGTTGATTATTGTGACAGAAACATGTTTTTTGTCCTTCTGCTTCACCTATTTGGGTGCAACCTGAACTTTATTGGCTTCAAGCTCATGCAAAGTGATGTCAGCTTCTTTTTTCAGACTCTTGTAAAGAGTAAGAGGGGAAAGGGAGAAGGTGAAGTGTAAACTAAAAGAAAGAACTTAGAGCAGGACATTTACTTACAAATGTTGAAAATCTGAATGCTTATTCTCAGGTTTTTTGTTTTTATATTTATCTTTTCAAAGTAAACTTTTTTTTCTCACACGTTCACATTGAGATCTGAATGTAGTAGCTTAAGCTTAATATCTTGAGGTTAGATATTAATGTATCTGTGCAGTGTGCACTTGTCTTTTGATATCTTTATTTCAGTTTTCTAAATTAAAATCAACAGCAGTTTATTTTTTAACATTTGATCTCCACTCTGAAATAACACAGTTAAAAAATGTTGAGCTAAATATTTATATACATCAATTAAAGAAAACATACAAATGTTCATAATTAAAGAAAAATGTACAAAGGTAATCAAAAAAATTCCAAAGCACAATTAGTTTACTTCAATAGAGTTCATTGTTTCTGTCTGTCCATACATCCACTATCTACTTATTCAAGATTGGGTTGCAGGACAGGTCCCAGTTGTTCCTGTTTTCAGTGAAAATGTTGTTTGTTTACTATGTGGATAAAAGCTGTATATCTAGATATCAAGTTTTTTTCTAATAAAAAATAAAAAAACCTTGTCATAAATTCTGGTCAATCTTTTTGGCTAATAGGTAATAAACTTAGAAGCTAAGTGTAAAACACAAAACTATATTTCAAGTTTTTTTCCCAGCACTATTGTAATGTAATTATTTGTTTCATTTGTGTCTCATCCAATAGGTCAAACACTGAACATCACTTCTGTTTATCTCATTCTAATGAGCTTAATTAGTCACTAACAAGCTTCTCAAAAACAATAAAAGCAAGCGGTGACTGTTTCTGAGGGTGTTTGTTTCATGATTCAGTCAAGTGGAGACTTCACAAAGGCAAACTGACAACACCTTTGAAAGTGAATGAGGGCCCTTGGTGGGAGGGACGTAGATAATGGCAGCAGTTGTTTTATGGGTCACATAAATGCAATTAAAAAAGTACCAAGTTGTAATTAAAGAATTGTGTTAAAACGGTGATAAACTCAGATAATATTCATGCCAATGTGATTTTTTTTAATTATTTTATTTGCTATATTAGTTGCAATAAAACAAAGAGAACAAGATTATGTCTATTTGTACATATGTGATTGAGTAGGAAGCATAAATGTGTGGCACAATCTTCAAAGGTCAGGAATCAGCTTCTCTTTTACTGATCTTTCCTAAAGTAACTAAATATGTATTGGTTTAAGTAATCAGTTTGTGATGGAGGAGCCGTCACAAGCTGGGACACATTCCTACAGAAAAGTTCTTGCAGACATCTTTCCACACACACCCAACACAACTTACATTTTCTAATAAATTGTTTTTGGTTACAGTTTTCTTTTTTTTTTCCAGTGTTGTTATTTTTTTAATGTATACTTTGATAAGAGTTTACTTGAGTTAGAAATAACTGTTTTTTTTTTTGTTTTGTTTTTGTCTCCTTGTGGGCGGAGCCTGTGAATACAAATTAGGGCTCTGCACCGCATGGAGTCAGTCTGAGTTTAAACCCTCAAACAAATCACACTGATGGCGATGGACTTCTGAGCTACTATAAAGGCACTGCTGTTTTATTTTTTTATTTTTTATTTATGTATGTCAATTGTAAATATGCTGCATTCTTCAACTTTTTTTCACCTGAAGATGAGAGAGCACACAAAACAACATCTAAAGTGAACTAGAGTCTTATCACTTTTGTCCAAGTCATAACAGAACCCCAGTTATTTTTAGGTGCAGTGTGTTTAGAAATCCAACATGTCAAAATATAATTTTGTAGGATTTTGCAAAAGAGGTTATTAAAAAAAAGAACGCATTATATGATTAATCAAGTAAAATAAAAGAGGCAGATCAGATTTTACAAATTTGTGAAACATTAAATTGTTGCCAACTAGATTAATAAGAATGGAAATTGTGTCAAGTGTTTGGAATCAGTAAAGAGAATGGGAAGAGCAAAAATATTTAGGAAATGTGGATTAACTACACCTAATTGTTTCATTTTTCTGTGAATTGTTTTATTTTTAGACAGGGAAACTATTGCAGTATAATTTTATTTACTCTTCTAAATAGTTGTGCCAGTAACCAGGTCTGTGCTTGCATCATTGAAAAAGTTTATCTGCATATTCAGACCAATGGACAATGCATTAATACCAACTGCTCTATAGGACATTAAAGGACAAAACAAGACAACGTGATAGGTCAAATAATTAAAAGGATGGGATAAAAGAAAAATAGAGCCAAACCCTTTGTCAAATTATCAGAGCAATAAATTGGAAGGATTTTGATTATACATTTTGCCATCCTTGGATAGCCATTCTTATTTCAGTACAGTAGTGGAAACCTTTGCTCAAACGAATAAAGTTTATTTTGGGTTACATAGAAAATATGATCTGTTCTCCACACTGATGCTCACATGAAAGATGTGCATTTTTTTGTGTTGACTTCACTGAGCAATAACCTCCAACCTCTCCACCTCTCCTGGTTTGTAATAGCTTCATATAGAGTCCCTAACTACCAAAATATACAGTGCATTAGATGCTGGAAGGTGCAGAGAAAACTCAACCAAACTTTCATCTCTCCTGATCTTCACAAATGGAAGTAGAACTTTGTGATGCAGTGTAATGACTTCCCATTATGGGTTTTCCAGTTTCATGGGTTTTATCCATCTCACATCTCAAAAAATCATCAGGTAGAAGTTTGATTCTGTAGCTCAGCTTTTTCCACTGGTGCACCAAATGTTTATTTCATAGGTGGACCAGCACAGAAGTTAGGTGCAGCCAAATTTTTGACTGCATCATGTTATTTAACATCTCTGTCAGATTAAGGTAATATTGACTGGCAAATGATTAACAATCATAAGCTTGTAAACAAAGTATTTGAAGCAGAACGTCTAAAAAAGCAGTTAAGGAGCTTATATGAGCTAAAATTGGACTTGAACTTAATAGAGGGACTATTCCTTTTGCAGCAATAAACTATTTTATCATCTCAGAGGCTACTGATAATCTGACTTAAATCCGCCATGGGATTGAACAATTTCTGCTTAGCCGAATTACAGTGGTTAGATTGTGAGAGGAAACCAGAGTACCAGGAGATAACCCATCCACATATAGGCAGAGCATAGAAAATGTATCCAAAACGCCTCCACTTTAGGATTTAAACCCAGGACCTTCATGCTGCAAAGCAACAATGATAACAATAGTGCTATTTTTTTAACATTGGACAAGGTGTAGTTACTGTTATCTGTGCTCTTTTTATTTTCCTTACTTTGAATTATGTTGTGTATCAATTATGCTCTACAAATAACCTTGCATTGCATTGCCTCCATTCAGCTGGAATCTGAGACAAGACTGAACATTAGCTTTTCAAAGACATTCTCAATTCAGTCTTACTGAGCTCTTTAGCAGAGTAAGGGGGAAATATTTCAGTCTCTGGACTTTCAAAGCTGCTAGAGATATATCCCAAAAGACTGAACTGTAATTGTAGAAAAAGGTGATTCTTTGAAATGCTGAACTCAGGAGATTGGCTCTGAATATAAATCACATAGTCACAACAATTATGAGCAAATTGAAGGATGGGGGGGGGAAACAAATAAAGAAAAACAATGCAAGACCCCAAGGCAGTTCAGATACATTTGGAGCAGCTGTATGCATCTGATAACTGAAAACTTGTTGTCCAAACACATACACTTACAAGTGTATATCTTTGCCCTTTCCTGAGAGGTTCAGCCACTTTTAACATGGCTCTGCAGAAAATGAGTTTCCAATTTGTGACCTTGCAGCAACTTTTTCTGAAATAGACTTTTACTGAGCCAGCCCAGAGCAAACATTTAGTTTGGAGTGAAGTCATTTCCAACTGGGTCACCTTTAATTCTTACAGGCTGATTAGACATATCATGAAAGAAAGAAAAGAAATTCCAAAGGCACAAGAAAAACAATAGTTCACTAATAATACATCTCACCATATGCTGAGGAAAAGCAGCACTTTGAGCTAATTATAATCAATATATGAACAAACTAACAGGAACTCTAATTTAACACTTCCCATATGGACATTTGCTTAGTTTGTTACCAGCAAATTATGTGTGAAGAGGCAATAAAAGGATAAATTAATTTAACTGCACATGCCATTATTCAAAGGGATCAAATAAAAGAAAATAAAACAAAAACAAACTTTTTTATTCATTGAATTACACCAGTCTTTGGTTCTAGTTTGAGTTATTTTACAAATTTGGTTGAACTTCATTCCTCATTGGAGTTTTTTTTTTTTTTTTTTTTTTTAAATGCTGTTGGCTTCATGAGCATTTCTCAGGGGTTTTGTATAACAAGCTGCTTTTGTGATTCATTTAAAAAGGAAAACGAAACTCAGATTTTACCACTGGAATTTGTAAATGGATGGATTAAAATCAGAGTGATCCAGATTTTAAGTCTATGTTAGTAAATTTCCATTTTTAGGAGAAAACTGCGATAAAACATTGTGGGGAAACATCAGTCAGTTGAAAAGATCTTCCAAAGACAGCAAAGAGCTTTCAGCAAGAAACAAACCCCAAAATTACATCCAGAGCCTTGAGTGGAAAAGTATGGAGTAAAAATCTCCCCTGAAATTTGCTGTTTAAATAAGTTTGACATATCTGATTTAAAATGAAGTCCGGTGTTTGTATGTTATTCCTATCAAATTTAATTTGCAAGTAATACTAGAATATTGTGATAAATTTGTGTAATGCTTGAAACAGGATTAGTTTTTAAAATCAACCTTTGGACTTCACATCACTGCTCAATCTATCATCTGAAAATGGAAAGAGTTTATTAAAACTGCAAACCTACCAAGACATGTCCATCCACATAAACTGAGGCAAAGCAAGGAGAGCATTAATCAGAAAAACGGCTGAGATGCCTGGGGTAACTGTGGAACAGCTGCAAAAGATCCACACTGCAGGTGGGAAAGTCTATTGTGCATTCCACAAATCTGACCTTTATGAAGGAATGAAAAGGAGCATATGGACAAAACTTCTCTGGTCAGGTGGCCGAGGTGCAAAATGCTGTGCATGGCAGAAAATGAACACTTCACATCACATTGAGACACTCACCCCAGCTTAAAGCAAGCAATGCTTCAAAATGGGGTGAAGAATCGCATGCTCTCCTTCAGAGGGGGAGAGGGAATCTGGTTAGTGTTAATGGGTAGATGGATGGAGCTAAATACAGGAAAACCTGTTAAAAGGTTCAAAAGAATTCATGCAGAAGTCCACTTTAAAAGTTGCAAGACAACAACACTGATGCCCTGGATGCAAAGGAATGGTTTAGATCAAACTGATATGTTAGAACGTTCCAGGAAAAGTCCAGTATCCAACTGACAGTCTGTGACAGCACTTAAAAATTACTGGTATAATCTACACTGTCAGACAATTTTGAGGAAAAAAACAGGAAAAAAATTCCTGTTTTTTTTAGTAAAATCTCACAAAACAAACTACTGCTAATAAACTTCTGACTCTAAAAATTACTCCCAAAGCAGGGCTGAATAAACTTGGATACTACACTTTTGATATTAGGTTTGTAAAGAAATTCCACATGCATGAGTTTATTATCATTCCACTTTGCAACTATACATTACTTCATGTGAATATTTCTCATAAAATCCCCCCCAAAAAAGTTTGTGGTCAAAGTACACAGGGATGTCTTTGCTCATCTGAGTCATTTCAACACAAAATGCAGCCTAATTGCCTCTGAAAGTATCTTCTGTGCTTGTGTGCTTTTAATGTAAAAATACTTTCCTCCAAAAAGCCTGCAACGATGTCGCATCTTATTTGAAGTGTCACTCTGTTTTTTTGTAAAAGAAACATGATTTGTGAGTAAGACAAGCTGATATCTAACAAGAGTGGCACAGTGCATTGCACTTGTTGTCTTGACAACGTTTCACTTCATTTTAACCTGAACTTAAAATAACTAAATTACTATCACCTTTCAATATACATTTTTTGTAGCTGTTAGAATTACATTTTCCTGAAGCTTTGTTTTAAGATGTCCTGAATGTTTGCAAAAAAAAATAAATGCTCTTCTGTGGAGGTAAAAAGGATGGAGTAAAAATATTTTCTGTAATTTCTAGAAATGTAGACATTTTTATACACATTGATTTATTTATTTTTATTCCTACTTGTGTATATTAACCAGTGATAAAACACAGTTTGCTTTTAGCTGCAGACAGAGGTTCTTTATAGTTGCCATGGTTTTTCTGTGAGTGTCTGGACCGCAATCTCTTCGTCTGATTCTGGTGAAAATCTTCTGCGATACTCAGTTTGTCCGCTTACCTCGTGATGTCAGGGAGAAATAAACCTCTGATTTCCATATTAAATCTCTATTATACAGTGTACATGAAACAGCAAGAAAACAACACAGAAAGCAATCCATTTCTGATCTAATGCTGTTTTTTGTGAGACTTTCAATGAAAAGATCATCACTGTCTCACAGCCCAATATTACTGGCTAAACTGATGAGTAAAACATAAAAATTCACCTTGAATATGTTTCAAAACAAAAACATTTTGAAACAACTGCCCAGCTTTCATCATCCATTTCAAACATTTTGAAAAACTTGAAGCATTTTTGATTTACTTGCTCAAAATTTGGTTCTGGACATCATCTAGAAAACCGGAATGCACACGTGATGGACAGTTTTTTGAGAGTTACACAATACATGGCATGCAAACCATATACTTCCCAACATTCATTGAAATAGATTTAAATTTACTCTAAAACATTTTGTCACTGTACTTGCTGATGCATGTAGCTTCTATGAACACCAGAGCTTATCCTTGTTTCTGCCTTTTCAGAACATTCCTGTTATTCGACAGCATGCAGCAAGGTTTCGCTGCAAGCCTCTCACCCACAGCATGCTAACTCGGTCAGTAATGAACAGATTAAACCTGAGAGGTCGTGACTCACCATTTAAATGTTGACATTCAGCCACGTGAAAGTCTTGTCGTGCATAAAAATCACATGTGATTCATGCTAACCGATGATTTCAAGAAGTAAACTTTCTTAGGAAAATGCTTTATAAAACCCATTGAGACCACACCTGCTTCATTTCAAATTCAGTTTAATCTTTTGGCAATTGTAGACTTGTTTGTTTTTCAAAAATCTCTTTTTTGTAAAGAGAGACCTGCCCAAGAATTACAGCAGCAGCAGACCATGTAAAAATAATCATTTTGCACTTTCAAACACTTTGGGCCTGACCTTGTAAAGGATTGTGCATATAAAAAAAACTGACATCATGCAAATCTGATCTAAATACAACATACAAATTTATTGCAGACACAACAAATTTAGCATGTCTGCCTTCATGAGTGTGTAGAATGTACGATGATCAGAAAGTGTAAAATATTGGGAGTAGAATATGCAAATGTAATGATTTACATTTGCAATGCAATTTATTAAACCTGAACCATATTGCTAGGTAATGCTTTTGCATTTATTTTTAGCATATTTGAATAACTGGCGTAAACCGGCAAGCAGGCATCTCTGCAGTCACTGTGGTAAGCAGGAGGCAGAAGACAGAAGACATTACTTCTCAAATATTTGAAACATTTAAAGAATGTGAAACAAAAGTTGTGGAGTTAAATACACTGGGTTTAACTCCAACGTATAGCTTTTGCTTTTCAGACCAAAAGCTATAGCCATTTGATTTATCTACACAAGAGGAATGTATGACATTTTATTGCTGGCAATGATGTCGCGGCCACGCTCCCCATGGGGTTGTTTACAGCTCACAAAATATCTGGTAAGCTTCATCGAGCTGGCGCATTACGTGCATCACAGCCAAACAATAGAAAATTGTTAAAATCAGGTTCAAACATTTAAAACTCCAACAGAGACTGCACCTCCACCAAGCAATCTTTTTTTAGCAGCCAAGGGTCCAGACCCTCTGTTTGGAGCAAAGCATTGAACAAGGGGCTTCTTTTTACCAGAATCGAATTTAATGAGTCATTTCTCTAAAACTTTCCTGGGAATTACAGCTTAATTTCCTTGAACTTTGTTGTAGCCAATTCCCTACAATTTATAGGTTACCAGGTTTCTGGAAATCATTAGATGTTTTCTTAGAACTTACAAGGAACTTTCACGAACCAGGCTCCTACATTGTGATGAATGTCAAATATTTTATTGTTTTTTTTATATATATATATATATGTTTGACTGACTGATCACTCTAGGGAGGCTCCATTCCTGAGATTTTATTCTACATGAACCCTGAATGGTTCCATAAATATTTGGAGGATGGTATCATTGTATGCAATTAATTAGATGTAGCCTTTGCAGAACCTCCAGTAACCAAATGAAAGAAGTCATGAGCCGGTGAAAAAGGACCACAGGTCTCCACTCCTGTTTATCAGGTAACATTGGTGGGAAGGTCCTCACAACCTTATTTTGAGAGAAATATTTTTTGAATGCATCCCTGAGCTATGACCCTGATGCTCATATTTTTATAGCATTTTAAAAAGCAATGCTGGGGAATTCCTTTAATTGAAGGTGTACTAACATTCCTGCAGAGATTGTGTGAATGTAGCAGCATCACAAGACTGGGATAAGCAGGTACAAAGCTTAAAAGGTTAACTTTGCAATGAACCCAATGTCTGAAGGGATTTTTATTTGTTTTTACTTCTTTCTCCTATTGCATAAGCACATATAATTAAAAATGTATATGTGTGTTTTCCTGCAGCAGAAATTGATGTGTATCAGGGGAGAAATAACCCAATTAAAACCAGCTTGTGTAGAAAAGTTGCATGGGAAAGGGATGAATCAACCACCTTCTATTCTTTAACTGGGGGTTCTCTATTTTCTTGTTTCTCTAGACCAAATAAGGGCAGACAGGAAGTATGAAGATTGGCTGTAATAGTCTGAACCATTCCGTACCCAATTTATATTCGATAAGTTGACCAGTTCACCATTGTTCCAGTTGAGCAAGCTGAGTACAGCTGGATGCACATAGAGAAGGTAATTAGGTGTGGCGAACACACACACGCACACACACACACACACACACACACACACACGCACACACACAGAGTATGTCTGTCTATCTTCACAAGGACTTTTTTTCCACTGACTTCATTTTTTTTTTGGGGGGGGGAGAATTGTGCCTTACAATGTGAGAAATACTAAAACACACTCTTCAGACTTTTTGTGGCATGCTATGCTTGAAAACAATCCCTTTCAATTCTTTCAGTCACTCACTATATTTGCTCACAAGATACAGTGATAAAAACTGTTTACCTTTTTCAACCTTTGAAATTTCATCATAAAATGAACAGAAACTAACCCCAAGGTAAGAGACCTGCAAAAAAGTAAGTACACCTGAAAAGCAATAAATACAAACTTTTAGAGATTCATTAAGCACTGTGATGTACTTGAAGTTTTTATGTCTGTTTATTATAATGATATGTAAGGACGTGTGTGGATGTAGTTGGATCAAAATGCCTGTCAGTGCATGGCTCAGACTTCCACGCACAGAATCCAACCTCCTGGGTCAAATGTGCAGTTTTCCCAGTCAACGATGATTTGAGGAACCATGTCTTTGGCTCCAAAGTCAGCACCACCATCGATGAGCAAATTGTAGAGCACTTCAAGCTTTACTCCACTGACAAGCTTAAGGGAGATGTTGATTTTATTTTCCAGCAGGACTTGGCATCTGCTCAAACTGCCACAGGTTCCAGTGCCTGGTTTAATGACCATCTATCACTGTGCTTGACTGGCTAGCAAATTGGCCTGACATGAACTCCAGACAGATTTTAGGATGTTCAAGCAAGAACCCAGAATGTGGATGAGAGGAAGGCTGGTATTTAAGCAACCTAGACTTCTGTAACACTTGAGCAGTGCTACATGCTAATCTCCATGTCATGCAACAATATTGCAGTAATTACTGAGAAGCACCTGTTGATAGTTTGTGTTTTATGGATTAGACAATGTATGTTAGTAGCATAAATTACTATGCAGAGAAAGACAAGCTGTCCAGATTTTTGTCCAGAGCAGAGTTTGAGAAGAGCTTGGAGTCACTGTATATAGAATTGGCTGTGCCAGCCGTTAGATCCCTGCTTACACGTTCACCAGACTGACAGCAACAACACTATTGATCTACAGCCTTTTGTGCAATGGAGCACAGTTCAGACACCTTATTGGAAGCAATGGCTTTGAAATAGTGTTTACCACTGCAGCTGGAAATGCAGAGACCTCTGCAGAAAATCCTAAACACAAAACTGAAGTTGCAAATGTGGCTCCTTTTTCAAAACAAAAACCATTTCATGGACAGGGTGTCCAATAAGTGGCAATACGACCCTGTGCTCATCTGTTAGTTCATTAGCACATGTACTGATGAATTAGTGGTTGTGCTGTGCTGCAGGTGTGTTTGTGTGCTCATGCTTGCTTCAATGTGCATTGAACGGCTGGACTGCTGTTCACAAACATAATTAGCTCTTTAATCTGAGTCTCTGAGCAGAAACAGAAGTGATTTGAAAGGACACAGCGGCTCCCTGCTGCTGCTTGTTGCTGAGAGAAACCTGTCTCATGTTTCCAATTAGTCGATTCAGAAACTGTTGGACATTTAGATGGAATAAATATTCCAATATAGGAGGAAACATTTCAGGGCTGTGAAGGGGATAAAACGAGGGACTCAGCTTTTGCTCCACTCATTTTGTGTCTTATCAGATTTAATACAAAGAAGCTGTGAAGCTTTATTTAATTCAAAAATTTCAATCAATGTCAAACTAAAACTATGCTGAACATGAATACTGTAACAGCATGGAAAACAATTTTTAAAATGAAATGGAAATAGGAAACAAATGTATTGCTGACTGGAAATGTTCATTTTCAGCTTCTCTGTTTAAAACAAAATTAAACATTTGGGCATGCAAAGCACATAAACACACACTCAATGCAAAAACATATATTGTGGTTTTAAATATGAGCATGAAATAAAACTTGCACTATCCACCCACCGATCCATTACGACGTGCCTGGAAAACTATTTTTATCCATTTGGGTCTGTGATTTAGTTCATCTAGTTCTTGCAATACAAATCAGAAAAAGTTTGACTTGATTCCTTTATTCAGAACTTCTGAGTCAATGTTTTGTAGAGTTACAGTTCATATCAAATTCCATATGGTTTATTTTAGTAACTCCCCCTGGTGATTTTGACCTGTTACTTCACATTCTTCTGTATTAGAACCTGAGTTAAATATTGATTAAATCTTTTGGTTACGTTTGTTTGTTCTTCCTGTCTTGTTTAACAAACCAGATAATATTTTGCTAATTTTATTCCTATTTATGTGTGTTTGCCTCTTGATACCATCTGCAGAAATGATGCAAGTAATTCAAACTAAATTGAATGAATTTACAGAAGGTGAAATAGTTTTTCCAGACCTGAAAGTGATCTCACAAAGGGACACAGAAGGACTTTGTTCACACAGCAGCAGATGAATTTTACTCCGGCCCACACGTTATCTGAACTCTCTTAACCAGAGAAGCTCTCATTAGTCTTCTCCTTTTCATTTGCCTGTCAGTAATTTGTTCCCAATTTTGTCCAAAGCAATCACACCACTACTTGAATTCCTATGAAAGCCCCCTGCCTCTTTCTGATCTGTTTTCCCCACAATTGGAAATGTGAAGCCTTTAGGAACAACAGGTGGGAGACCCTCAGAGATTTGTTGTCAGTGCAGCTGACTAAGCACCAACTCTTTGGCTTGCTACGTTTAATTTAAACTGTTTAAGTGCTCGTGCTGCTACCGTTTGTGGAGTTTGCAGCTCTCCAAAAACAGACATACTGTGAGAACCTAATAAGGATTTGGTTCTCCAGGTGTGATGGATGATGCAGGATGTCATAAAAACTTTGAGTCTGCATGAATTCATGATTTTAAACTGTTTTAAAACCATGTCCGTGTTTCCCCTTTGATACGGCTGAAAGAGATTTTCCAACTTGCTGGACTGACATTTAAACATATATATTTAAATTTAATCTTGAATTTTGCATGTATGACAACCCTTGGGAAACCTAAAGCAACTAAAACACACAGGAACAAAATGTAAACAAAATAATTTGAAAACATTTATAGAACCTGCTTCTATAAATGTCTTCTAATTGGACAGAAACTGAGAAATCAAGTTTGCCATAGAAACTAATTAAACAAAAATGGAGAAAATATAAAATGGCCTGCTGTAACATTAGCAATTTAAAGTATTTCATATTAGAGTTTAGCTGAAGGACATCATAATCAAATTTATAAAGCAATTATTTGCTTTGGTTTTCCTAATTATAATTTCATCCAGTCCTGACCACCTTCTTAGAGCGTCTCCCATTTCACCATTTAGTCTCCCAACCATTTATTCTTCCTCAGTTTGCCCAGTTACACAAATATTTTCACATCGAGAGCAACGACTTTCTCTGACGAGCAAAGGCAGGGAACCAGAGTTTGACAAAGGCCAGAGTTACAGTTGACTGAGTGTCTGTAAGAGGACACTTCCAGCTGGAGGCCTTCCCCCATCTTTGCTGCAACGCTTAAACTTGCTTTGACTTTTCCCAAAGAAAGACCTTTGGAAGATTTTTTTTTGAAAATTTGCAAGTATATTTCTGAGGCTAAATATCTTCAAAAACACCATCTGTTCCCAGCAGGTGGCAAAAAGAAGCCTAATCGTCACATAGATAATTTTTCAATTTTGTCACGCAGGAAGACAATGATTGTAATGTCTGATGACTCAGATACCGTTGCTACAAAACTCAGCATGATGCCTGCAGAACAGCTTTGTTCCCCACATTTCTGAACCACATATTTGTATATAAATGTTCCTACAGTTTTAACAAAGTTGCATTTAGATCAATCAAAAATAATGAGTTGATTATAGACTGACAAAAAATGGAGTCAGAATTCTTCATCTCATTATGTTTATTTTTGTTTTCATTTTGGAAAATATTTGACAAAAGCAAAGTGAAAGACTCCAAGTTATTTCAAAGTACTATCACTCCTTGTCAAAATTTGGTTCAAGTGAAGGAAGAAAGTCTTTTGCGTGGGGAAAACAACCTTTACCTTTGTTAGACAACACACAGGGCAAGTCAGTTTGTAAAGGCACATATAAAACAATAACATATAAATAAGTGATTTATATGTATAAACACATATATGTAAAATTTTCCACTTGTCAGATTTCAAGTCTCAATCTGTTGGGCCTCATCTTGGCCCAATAATATGAGGTCCAGTTCTCATCTTGATGACTACATTTCTGAATGTCACACATGTTTTGTGCAATTGTGAGGCAACTTATAACATCATATTGTATTAGGTTTTACAAAAGAGAAACCACAGATGGATAAACATGTTTTTATTTCTCAACGATTGCCAGAACAAAACTTCAGATGTGGAACAGAAAAGAAGTATCCAAGATTCTAATGAGAGATGGATCATTTATTGTCCGTGTTTTGTCATTCAAGGTTACATACTTTGGAGCTACATTTTTCAAAATTGTAATTTGAATGACGCATGCATGTTCTCACATCTCTCACTAGTATCTTAGTTTGTACAAGCTTGTAAACATCTGAAACACATTCAGACGTATGGCACAAGTTTGTGAATGAGTCTGTGTAATTAAAGTATGTGTTTGACATGTTTCTGATGGGAGGTACGCTGTGGATAAGCGAGATGTTTTCTGTCAGTGTGGATCCCAGCGGCTCGTTGGAGGCAGGCAGTTTTCACACTGCAGCTGGCAGCGTCTCTGTGTTGATCGATTCCCTCATAGCAAAACATGAATCAACCTTTTTTCACTGAAAGTGTAAAGAAACTCCAGGAATTGCATGGCTGTCAAAGAATATTTGAAAACAACCTTTATTTCTGTTTCTCAGTCATCTTGCTTGGTCTTTTCAACTGACTAATATATTTGCTTCTAGATTTGTCTAACTACAGTAATAGTCAAGAAATTAGACTGATTATAGAAAATTCAATTTATTTCAGCAACTCAATTCATTAGGTGAAACACAAATTATACATTAATTACCCACACACATTTTGAAGTCTTTCTTTCTATTAATTATGATGATTCTTCATTTACAAAACCAAGAGATTTAAGGTTAAAATATTAGACTAAAAAAAATAAAATTTTCAATACAAAAATGTGGGTCTAATGAAAAGTATGTTTCATGCCTGCATAAAGATTGGTATTTTAAAAGGTGCTTTAAATAGGACCAATTAGCCTAATTTTTATGCATATTCTAATTTACTGAAAATGATAAGAAAGTTGGTTTCTTTTTACCAAAAGACAATATATGCAAAAAAAGGAACATAACCTTTTGCAAAATAAAAAATGACTTAAGCCATTATTTTATTAAGGTGACAAAATGAAACCAATGAACACCTTAGAGCCAGAGTAAACAGTTACCCTAATTTGAAACAAAATTTAACATATTGCACTATTCTAACCTGTCTTTTTAAAGTATATATTTTGTGTTCTAACATAAGGATGTTTACATATTTTTCTATCATGCTAAGTAACTTTTTAAATATGTTTAATGCCTGTATGCTGTGAGAGTGGGAATCTGATGTGAAATTCCTTATTTTTGTGCATCAACTTGGCCAATAAATTCTGATTTTAATGAATGGGGTTTGAAGTCTTCAAAGAAGATATCCCATTAAGTGCATTTCAAGGGAACATCAGCTGTCCGTCTGTCCAGTTGGCTGTCATTTCGTTTCATATGCTGAGCTGATGTGAAACGAGGAGTGTGTGAATGGGTTTTTAATATGAAGTGCTAATACTGTTTAATGTCAGGGCTGAGCATCTTACTGGAACAGGACTTATTGGCTGCTCTTCAAAGTAAATTTGGCATCATATAATTCCAAAGAGTCTGGGTAAATAGCAGCCTGGGCTTTGTTTTCTCAATTTCCATCAAAGCTCATCTAGTTTTTCTGAGACGATTGTTTCCTACTTGCATAATGCAGAGCCATGTTTCTGTAAAACTTTAACACATGTAGATAGTGAAAAATGATGTGTCAACAAATGTCTTCTTTTTCATGGCATTAGAACTATGTTAATCATTATGGACTGAGCTTCAGTGAGTGTATGGGTATGTGAAGGGTGTTTCAACTGAGAAACATTTTTGCCAATAAACATCCAATCTTTAGCCATCTTCCTTTCCACTGAAAGCTTTGTCCAAACCAGAGATCAGGGGTTAACATTCAACAAAGCAGACTAGATTTTGGGAATTTATAGATGAGAATACCCACAAACTGTTACATTACATTCATATTACATTTAGGCACATAATTAAGAAAATCTGGTATGGATAATAACATTTTTTACCTATTTATATAGATCATTTTTAGACTTTTTTTTTCTCCCTCTCCATATCTGAGAGGGCGGTGTCCCAGCATCCCTTTATGGATAAGCTGTCATTGGTTACACTGTTGATTGGGTGGGGGTGTTGTAGAAGTAAATTTAAAGTACAAGGATACACCAGCTTCTAAGCCACTGCAGAGTTGTGCTCAACCAACATGTTCTTGTGAGGCGAGGCTCAGGGCTGACTCTGGTCAAACACAGTGCTGACTATGAGCCATCAGATGGAGAAACGTGCAGAAACATTCAGTTTTGAGGTTGGGATTGGCAGTTTCAGTTTTTATTGCAATACATCTTAGGGATAACTGACCAACAGTGTGAGTTTGGTTCTGGAAGTAGCTAGCCTGGAGAAAAAAAATAACGACAAAAAAGCAGGTAATCAATTTGTTTATAGTATGACACACTGCACAGAATATAATGATGTTCACTGACAACCACATGAGCATGAGGAAAGCAGAGGCTCTCTGAAAGCAAAGGCAGTCACACTTTGATGAGGGTCTCTAAGCTCTGACATTTAACAGAAGTGACTCACAGTGCTAAATTCATTGCATGCAAACACGCTGCTTCCAACCAGACATTATTTCAGAGGACAAAGGGAGTTTGAGGGTCTTGAATGTCTCTCTGAGCAGGGCAGCTTGGAGGTCAGGTGTCAATCACTGAGCTGTGAACCATCAAGTGTCTGTTTGATTGTTGTCCTTTCAGTTAAAGTGACTTGTGAACCTTCTCAGACAAGGTCTCACACACACAATTCACAAAATACATTTACACTTCCGCCGGGTAAAAAACCTCGATGCTCCTTAATGTCAGCCTCTTGGGGTAAAAAGCAACCTTGGTATACAGAGCTCTTCATATGTATTGGCTCCCCTGGCAAAGATATGGGAAATGCCTCACAAAAATCTCACAAGAATTGAAAAAAGGCCAACCATTTTTGTGTTTGTTCAGAGGGGTGACACATTCCAATATTAAAAAGTAAAAGAATCACCAGTGGCACAGTTTCTACCCTTATAAACTTCTTTAACACATCTATTCTCCTGGACTAGAAATAAAATGTGAGACACAGGTCTCCTATCATCTGGCCATTATTATTTTTTTGTTGTTTTTTGTTACAGTAAAGGAAGTTTAAAAAAACTGATATCTAGAAAGGGTGGCATCTTAGGCTCACCAAATCTCCATGAGATAAAATCTAGATGCTGGTTGGATGCTTAGAGTATATGCCAGTGTACTTTTCATCATGAAGAATCTGTGTTGTTGTGCCATGAATGCTTAAATTTATTTAATGCACATGTGTCAAACTCAAGGCCCGCC